>NW_022991728.1:0-25928 GCF_902827175.1 Gymnodraco acuticeps | reverse complement strand
CCTGCAAAACAAGGATACAAATGTTGTACCAAAAATATGGGAAACGACTAGAAAGGTACCCAAAAAGGACATTTTGAGAATAAGGGGTTATCATTTTGATGACTTGAAAAATGTTGATGACAAAAATCTAAATAGTTATGTACTGAAAGTCTGAAAAATAATAAAATGTTACTCCTCTAATAGTGTGTCAATGTCCTAATTATTGTCATAAAATGCACAAACATGTTACTTTAATATATTATATAGATTGCTTTGAAAGTCTTGTGTTCTTTTCTCATCAATGGAGTTCAGGCAGTCAACTCGAGCAACAATGATATACACGTGACATGCCTCGACCTCTCATACAACCAACCAATCACATTCTCCTTTATCCGGCGCGCTATTTAAGATGTACGAATTGCCATCTCTGCCTCGCTAATGCTGCTGCTTTTCTGCGGGCAGTAAACTGAGCCTAAGATAACTAAAGTTGACAAAGCAACTGATACAAACATATTGAAAGAAAGCTACAAACACAGCCCTGATCAAAGAACTTACGCAACATGAAACCATCTAATTTGGCCTCATTAGCACTGCCTTTGATTTAACTTTTATATAAGCAGCATGATGGAAAAGGAATGAATGAAATACAGAAAACAAGTGTGTCCGCTAGAATTGTTACTAGTCATGAAGCTCTGCAGATCTTCCCTCTGAAACACACACTGTCTAACTGTCCTCAGATCAGAGGACAATGGCAGGGTGAGAGTTACTGCTACTGCTGCTGAAGAGTGTGTGTGTGTGTGTGTGTGTGTGCCCCTTTTCTCACGACCCTCTAAAATAAAAGAGGCCTTCTCTGCTTCCATTATGACCTGCAGCAGCCACCCCAGATGACTGAAAGAGAGTAATGCATTAATCTGAGAGAAAAGAGGTAAGGTGCGGACAAAAGGAGAGAAAAAAGGAGGTATACAAAAGTTATAAGGGTGTCAACTTAATGTCCTTCCTTTCGTATACTGTGATGCCCTTTAAACCCTTGCACTGTGCTTCAAAAACGTCCAGGGATCTTTTCAACCTGCTGAATTAAACATGATGGAAATGCACACAAGCTTCACATTTTATAACCGTTTGACAGCTCTGCCCTAAATGCTCTCAATTTATAATAATAACAAGACATAAGATTTGTATAGCGTGTTTCCTAATGCTCAAGGACACTTATGGATGTGTGTTGCAGTTTTCAGTCACTATACATGTCTTTCAAAACTCACATTTCCAACCCGTTATCTTTCAAGTTATTACACGTTGAAAACTAAATTCTGATTGGTCAATTTGGACATTCCAAAGGTCAAATCATTTTTGCTAACAGACCGTTGCTAAGGATAGCAGATCGTTGCTAAGTAGGACGCTGTGACGAAGGGACTTGGTGCAGTCGTATCAATCCGCAGAAAGAAGTCCGGTTAATTTAAACCGTCAGCTGTGATACAAACATTATGGGAGTTTAAAAAAAAAAGTTTATTCTTATATTTGAGGAGGGCACGAAAGTTTGGATTCATGGCGGCCACTTTTTAATCGTACAAA
This sequence comes from Gymnodraco acuticeps, assembly GCF_902827175.1. Classification (NCBI taxonomy): domain Eukaryota; kingdom Metazoa; phylum Chordata; class Actinopteri; order Perciformes; family Bathydraconidae; genus Gymnodraco; species Gymnodraco acuticeps. The sequence goes on along the minus strand of NW_022991728.1, from coordinate 24,380 downwards.
AAAAGAGCTTATTTCTAAACACATTCAGTTCAATCAGGAGAGACGGTTTTGATGTAAGAATACATATTTATTGCAGAGATACACAAATGAATGTAATTGTGATTTTAGCGATTAGGCCCCGTTGTGCAGGAAGTATCATTCGGGAGGGCAGAACCGATCCGATGAAACCCCCCTCTACACTGGTGGTGGTGAATGGACAGTTGTTGGGTTCGGTCTGAAGGGGAGGGGCTTAGCTTGACCCTGGTGGTGGTGAATGGATAGTTGGGTTCGGTCTGAAGGGGAGGGGCTTAGCTTGACCCTGGTGGTGGTGAATGGATAGTTGGGTTCGGTCTGAAGGGGAGGGGCTTAGTTTGACCCTGGTGTGGGTGAATGGAACTTTGGGTTCGGTCTGAAGGGGAGGGGCTTAGCTTGACCCTGCCTGGATTCAGAGGGACAGGAGGTGAGGAGGGTTGCGTCGAGTCACAACTAAAGCTGTCAGAGGGGAGAGCACATTTAAAAGGTTTAGCAGAGCGCTATGATAGGCTCTTGGGAATAGAGCGAAGTGATTGGTTAAACTGGAGAGTGACGCCCCCGATCCAGTGGCATAATAAGGTTGTGATTGGCCCCAGTGTAAATATTATTTTAACATAAGCGCACACTGATGCGCTCACACACGCACGGACATACACAAGCACTCAGAAACGCCACATGTATAGGCTATCAACAACAGCCTGTCCTGGCCTTAGACCACCACAGCCTGACAACGGCACAGCGAACTAAGCAGAGGATTAAACCTGTTTCCTTGATGTTTGTCTCTGGGCCTACATAGACCGGTTGCTATAATATAGCTTTTGATCTTGGCGTCGGCGGTCTCAATAGCGCCATAGAGTTGGGGCCCTTGGGGGAACTGTTGGACCACCGCCGGGCACAGCCAAATCCAGCCTCTCCTCCTGGCTGGCTGGAGAAGAAGGTTGCACAGCCATGGCCACGGATACAGCTTCACTTGTGGAGCTACATGGCAATGATGGTGGTGAGGCAGGTGAGCTATCGTTAGCCTCCGGCTCCGGCTGCCGCTGCACTTCAACAATGCTAACGTTAGTGCTCGATTTCGAGGACGATGTATGACAAAAAAAACGGTCTAATTTTGTCAGTTTAGCTGTTACATCTCCTTGTTTTCTCTTGTCCTTTCTCTTTTGAGCGCTGCTCTTGTGCTTTGGTTTGCTGTAGGCTACATTATAAATGCAAGCTATTACATGTTGTATAATGCTGCCGAACTTGCTGCTGCTAACTACAGTACAGTACAGGTTGATTAAACGGTTCGCTCCTCACACAAGGTATCACATGACATGAAAGGGAGCAAGGTCATTGGACAGACAAATTACAAATTAATTTAGGTTGCTTGGTTACTTTGAAGACTGCGTGAACCGGTCAATGCGTTGCACCGGCTGCACCGTCGGTAGTTACGCCACTGCCCCGATCACTTATTGAGAGGAGAGAGAGTAGTAACATGGAAATAGTAAATGAATGAGTTAAGACGGTCTTCCTGGTTGAACTAACGCTGAGCTTCATTAGTCATAACAAATACTGAAGATGCAAAACTCAGATAAAATGATTAGCAAAATTAGATTGTCTTTCTGTTGGATGATCACATTAAAAACAGTTGGGACAGAGGTTGCCGATATCTCTGTCTATTTAAAGGCGTTGGAGTTGTAGTCTTAATGGAGTTCACCAATAGGTAGAATTATTTTACCTTTTCACAAAACAATGTCCATTTCCTTGTGTCTTGTCGATATCTGTCGATTTTGAAGTATTATCGTATTGCATGAAACAGTCTCCAACAGTTAGGAGAGCCAGATCAATAACAAGAGCCGGCAGGAGGAAGAAATGCAAAGGATAGAGAGAGTTACAGGAAAGAAAGTAATACAGTAGTTCTGGAAACGCTACAAAAAAACACCACTTACAAAACAGGAACAGGAGTAATATTATATTACTTTATTTATCTTTTGTACAATGTAATTACAATACAAATATGTAGGTTTAAATACAAAAAAATCTGTAAATAAAGATTAAAAATAAATCCCACTGGTTTGCTTTGTTACCATCACTAAACTATGGTTTTACAATCAAGTTTATGAGGTCATTTAGTTTGCTTTAACGCGGAACACAATTAACCTACATTTATAATTTGGAGGGCGTGGAAACGAGTCTAAAATATATTTTAAAATGAAATAAAAGCATTGATTTCGTCTCAATGAGTCTCTTGGAGGAGAGAGGAGGGTTGAAAGAAAATGCAGTTTGGTTTTGTTTTTTGCTGGGGATACAATATAGTTTTATCCAAAAAACAAAGGCAGGGCATGGTATGAAGTATTCCTGGGATACATACATTTACGTTTCTGAAAGACAGGCAGCCAGACAGGATCACGGCCACCGGAAGAAGAGACAGAATAATCCAATCAAAGTTAATGAGCAGGAAACTCAATCAGCGACAGTCCATATCCACACAATTACATTCTGGAGGAGCATCTCTGTTCAGTTTCCCCTTTCTACATAACATACAGAAACAACCTGCGTCTATAAATAAAGTTTCTGCTTCATCATGTTTTCTTTTATGACTCAAATGGCAAGTTAAAACACAGAAAGCTCCGTTGGTGGTGTTGCACATTTGACTATGAGGCTGTAATTAATATAATAAGCAATAATCTTTTTAAATATTTATCAAATTTGTGAGGTTTTTACGAGCTGAGGAACGCGGCTTTGGCTTGGCTTTGAGACAGAAGGATGTAGAAACAGCAGACAGTGCGTGGGTTGTGTGATGAATGTGTCTTTGTCCTCAATATTTTCACACACTCTCTCACTCTTTCTTCATATCTCATCCCATTTTCCTTTCTTCAGACTTCCCCCATCTCAATTTGTTCAAACGTTATGACTCCATTCCCTCCTTCAATCTCTCACATGCAGGCTTTCCTTTCCTTTCCTTTACCTCTAGCAATTTATTCTTTCTGTTACTCACTCAATCAAATGTCTTCAATAATCCCACATCTAAAACATCTGTCATTTGCCAAGCCTCTGCTCATGTTCCTCTTATCTTATTACCTCTTCTCATCAATCCCAAACTCTGTAATGAGTGCAATACTAATGCAACAGTGACGCAGCAGAGGTGAATACACAATCATATTGTACGTGATGAGACTATACCCTGTGTTTTTTTAACATATCAAAAGGAGTATGAATGCTGTAAAGTAGTGCATCGGTTTTTTTGTGTTTCCACTGAGATGTTAAAGTTCCTTTCTGGAGAAGATGAAGTCTGTTGTGCTGTATTGTTTTTTAATGACTCATCGGGCCTCAGTGGAGTGGATATACGTGAGGTGGAAGAAACATGCCGCTATATACACTCACTGTCTCACCACACACTGCTTCATCCTATTTGGTTCCTGTCACATGACTCCCACAATGCTTTGCACACATTTTAAGCGACCTGTAGTTTCCCTCCTCTCAGCTAAAATAAATATATGGGATAAAAAAAAAAAACACTGCTTTAAGATTTAGATTTTTTTTAAAGTATATATAACTTGTTAAAATAAAATGAATACAATAAATAAAATAATTTGGCCATAAATCTCTACTATTAGTCAGTAAGTCCTTTTGGGGCTGGAAGGGTCGGGTCTTACTTCATTGGCTAATCCTTTCCGTGCTCAGCATCACTTCTCTGCACATCAAAATCTCCACCAGAAAGAAAATATCTCACGAGTTTGGAATGCATCCCGCTTTTTAAGAAAGAAACCACTGAGTTGTGCCCCTCTATAATGTCCTCAGGCGGGGGGCACGTACAGTACATCCAGGGACTTGCAGCAATAAGGTAAAGTCGGAGTAGAGCAGTGAAAGCAGGGAGGTGGTTAGCGGGTGGAGCGGAGGATTCAATCCCTCAAGTCTTGTGAGCTAGATCCTCCAAATCACAGCCGAGCAAAGCGCCAACGTCTTCAAAGCTCTCATGGGAGTGTCAAGAAAGCAATTAAGATCATTATATCATTAACTCCTATGAGAGCTTTGAGCAGGTTGCTGGGCAGATTGGATGCTAGGCTAACTTTAAGACCTGCATCCCGTTTAAACTCCAGGTCTAACTCCAGGTCTACAGCTTTGGGACGTCAACTCTCGCTTAAAGCTCAATCTCAAAAGTCTTCTGAAGATTGTTGGAGAAGGGGTTTGCCGCTGCAGCTGGTGCTTTGTTCCCCGGCTGCGGAGGTTTAGCCTCCAGAGCCGCCCACTTGGCCTCGAATCGATCATCTTCTTGGGGTGCTGGAGCTGTCAGCTGGCTGCCCTCTGGAGGCCAGCTGCTCCCGCTGCTGGACGTCCCGTTCTGGAGGCCCATGGAGGCGCTGCTGTGCGGCGGGAGGCCATTAAGGGCTGATGATAACGGAGGAGTGGGAGAGAAAGGTGGTGTGGAAAACCCCGGTAATCCAGGGTAGGAATGGTGCACCCCGGTCATTCCCAGTCCCATCGATAAACCTCCACCTCCACCTGATGAGCCTGTTGCCGTGCAGAAGACGTTCGCCACCATTTGTGACGGAGTGATGCCCACCACAGGCACGCTGGCGTTGGGATATGTCATAGAGCTGGCTAGGCCGGGCATGTACGTCTGCATGGGAAGGAAGGCCGGCTGGACAGGCTGGGAGCCGAACATCCCCACCGGAGCGGGGGTGGTGTCAAAAGCCAAGGGGAAGGGCTGCATGGAGCCTGGGAGCCCTGAGAGGGAAGGCTGGAGCATGGAGGCGCCGGACATACTGGGACCGGACATGGTGGGGATGGACATGGAAGGGAGAGACATAGGGGGACCAGATACTGGAGGGCCGGGTATTAGAGGAACTGATGATATTGACATGGGTGGGAGGGGCATTGGTGCCTGAGCTAAGAGAGTAGGGGGGCCCGAGAGCAGAGGTTTGGACATGGAGCCAAGGGACATGGGGATGGTGGACACAGCAGATATGGAGGGGGTTCCGGGGATGATGGGGATGGAGGGGCCTGGAGGAGGGGTCTGCTGAGCCTTCACAGCCTTGGAGACTTCCTCCAGCCACCGCTCGGCCTCGGAGGGGGTGCGCCGGTGTCCACAATGCATCTGCATCGCCACAGGAGGAGGGGAGTGGAGCTCCGGCTGCACCCAGGAAGGATTACCTAGAGGGACACACAGTTATAAAGAATTAGAAAAAGTGTGATGAATGGGAGAGAAAGTTCCTCTGGAGGAAGGTGCACATAAGGATTGGTCTAACTTTTGAAATCAGTGACAAATACTCAAAAGACCTGCAAAGGCTGAAACTACTGCCAATGAAATAGTGTCTTGGTGCTCCTGTGCAATTCGCACATATTTTATTACGGTTATATGCAGACATTTGCTGCAAAATTATAAAATGTTGATGTGATGACCCTCATCAAAGTAAAAAATGCAATCTTTTTACTTAGCAGGGTGTCCGCTGAGTCTTAAAAAGTATTACAAGTTGATAAATCAATTTAGCGAAAATGAAGGCTATTAAAAAGTATTGAACGGCATTTTCCAAGGTATTACATTTTGTAGCTTGTTTTCAATAAGTATATAAATTGTCCAAAGAGGTTGTATTCTACAGTCTGCCTGAATGTAATCATTGCGTAGGTGTGTAGTGTGATTCTGTGTAGTTTATTGATGGCATCCCGTTGGGTTTGACGTCATCTGAACAGGACATCGCGCGCTCACTGCTTGATAGCGCGATGGTCCGTTTACGCCGGTTGTTAAACAACGTCGTTATGGGGAAATGCAAGTCTGCGTCCAAATGGTTGGAAGATAAGGAGGAAGGACAATCAATACTGTATATAGTCAATGTGAGGTAGAGTGTGTCGCCAAGGTAACCGGTTAAAACTCCAAGTGTCGATGAGGTCTTAAAATGTATGGAAAGGGTCTTAAAGGGTGTTACATTCGACTTCAGGATTCCTGCATATACCCTGCTTAGGTATATTTATTGTGTGTGTGTTGTGGTGACAGGTTGCAATGTTTTGTCCTTAGAATAATGAAGAAATCTCACCTAAATATATATATATAAAAAAGCCAGAAACTAGTAGAGAATAAGACCTTGACACAGGCAGAGAGTGTCAACTCAAGGTGCCATCAGTGGCTGCAATCTATTTTTGTGAAATTGCCCAAGAGTGTGCAATATTTAGAAAGAATGTGACTTATGCAGCCTTTCTTACCCTGCAGGGTTCCCGGTGGTGGGGGCAGGGCGGGGGGCACGGTGCAGGCTGGAGGGCCGTTTGAAGAGAAGCAGGGGTTGTGGAACATCTCCTCTGCTGGATTGGTGAAGGAGTTGTTGATCTGGCTGCAGAGAGCGTTGATGGTGCCGTCGTCATCATCCTGCAACCCCAGGTTCATCTCTGGAGAAAGATAATGGAGATAATGAAAAAGAAGAAGCAGAATAGGGGATGAAGATGATTAAAAAAGAGGGACAAACAAACAGAGAGAAGGAGAGGAAGATATTTTATCATTTTGCCAAACAGTTTTCAAGACACTGTAATCTGGACCTTCTTACTAAAAATAAAACGGTGACACTTAGTCACAGATGTATGCAGGCCAGGAGGAACTGTGTGAACGGCCGATGTATTTAATTTCAGCCTGTTATGTCATTGCTTTGTGTTTCAGACAAAGGTGGATTTGGCTCAGCTTATCCACGCTTTTAAACCAACTGTAACTGATCCGCCCAGCGAGGGGATTATAGACGGCATCATGTTCCCGTCTGACTTACATCTTTAAAACCTCTCCTGCACAGACCGCAGATATAAATAGATATCATATCTAATTCCCCGTTCATTGACTCCGAGGCCCTCGCTTCACAACGAGGGCCTAGGAGACAGAGGATTTATCAACGGTCTTCTCCTTCAAACTTCCTCTTCAGCTGCCTCCATCTATGCTTATCGCGCAGAGTTGTTGAACACACTTGACAACGAGGAGTCTAATGATGATCTGTTTTCACCTTGTGGTTACATTATATATCATGCATATGCAGAGAATTTAACGTAGAGGCGTTGAGTAGTTTCAAATGTATACCCAGGTCCAGGTATTTATGCTATTATGGTATTTATGCTATTATAGAACAAATGGAAATCCCATATTTTTAATTAAACAATAGACCTTAACATAGAGGGCAATGTGACCCATGATCAGAGTAGTGGCAACAGCATTAAAAAGGGACCTATTTAACTCATGTTCAGGTTCATTTGAGTTTTTAGTGTCTCTACTGGGACATGTCTCCGTGCTTTAATGTTCAAAAAGCTCTTTATTTTTCTCATACTGCCTGTGCTGCAGCACCTCTTTTCACCCTCCGTCTGAAACCAGAGCCCTGGCCAGCTCTGTGATTGGTTAGCTGGCTGGCTCTGTTGTGATTGGTCAACCGCTTGGAAATGTGTCGCGCCTTAGCATTTCAAGTAGGGCCTACAATGTGTTTGAGCGCTAGCCAATAGAAGCGGGAGTGTTACATATTGATGTCACTACGTAAACAAAGGAGTCTAAGGCAGAGGAGGTATAAGGGATGGACATTGTGTAGTAGACCTTGGATTATATCTGAGAGTGTAGAGGACGCTGAGGCATGAGCACGGTCTCTCATTAAAGATTTCTATGGGCCCAGTGATGCCTCTCTCTCCCTGTTCCTGTCAATGTCCTGCAGAGTTCAGATGCACTTCAAATGCCTATATGTGTGTGTGTGTGTGTGTGTGTGTGTGTCTGTGTGTGTGTGTGTGTGTGTGGCCTAGCATTACTATCCTTGTGGGGACCTACATCTGTTTACACAGTCACGTAATGGAGGTCCCCATAAGGGGAATCATTAATTTTAGGGTGAAGACTTGGTTATGGTTAAGGTTAGGATAAGTCTCCAGGAAATGCATGTAAGTCAATGTAATGTCCCCTGAAGTGATGTATACATGGTATGTGTGTGTGTGTGTGTGTGTGTGTGTGTGTGTGTGTGTGTGTTTTGCTCAGTTCAGTTGCAGGTTGAGGGTTTGCTTGCTGAAGGCTAACCAGGATGGCTGATTGACCGCACAAATCAATACACACACTGTTCAGAGAGTCACAAGGGAGCCGTGTGTGTGTGTGTGTGTGTGTGTGTGTGTGTGTGTGTGTGTGTGTGTGTGTGTGTGTGTTGTGTGTGTGTGTGTGGTGTGTGTGTGTGTGTGTGTGTGTGTGTGTGTGTGTGTGTGTGTGTGTGTGTGTGTGTGTGTGTGAGAGAGTGTGTGTGAAAGAGAGAGCACATTAGGATACACACTGCACCACCACTGGATATATATATATAAACTAACCATCACGGGAGAAGTAGAGACGGAAATGACAGCAGCGAATATGAGAGTGGGAGTTGAATGTTGTGGTTTAGTATTCTAGTCAGAAGAGTCTCATCTCTCTTAATGACTATAATCACACACTGAGGGGGTGTGTGTGTACCTGTGAGAGGTATTACTAATTGTCCTTAGTGAAAAAAGAGCTGTCAGTCACACAGGAATAGCCATGCAGAGCTGGTGCTAATTACAATGATGGCACCACCTCAATAGAGGGCAGGCATTGGGGTTAAGTTGAACACGGTTGAAGGTTTATTCTGTTTGCTCATACCTCCTCAGTGGTGCGAAGTGGAAAATGTAATAGGGCTCGAGTCGGCAAACAAACATGACGCAAGTGGAGCACAGAATCCCACATGTGTGTTTCTGTTTGTGTGCTGAGGCAGCGTAATGCTCCGTGACGTCTTCCTCCTGGAAACTATTTGGGGATTTGAGTTTGCAAAAAATATTGTTGTTTTGCATTTGCGAGGGAAAGGATCCCAACTGATTTAACTTCAGGTACCCTAAGGGCATTTTGGTTGTGTAAATAGATTCATCCCCTCTAGACACCAGACCATGGCGATGATTGTTGTCATCGCTATTATTATGTTGTCTAATAATAGCCTTGTGCATCATTTAGGGTCCTCTGTTAAAATATGCTGTTTGTGTGTAAATGCATTTCTCCAGTTGCATGTGTGATGAATATAATTAGCAACTTTAAAAGGTGTCAGTCTGGTGTGGGAAAACTGCTGCCAATCCAGCGTGTTCCCATAATGGTCTAAAATCATATATAAAAATACAACTTAAACAGATGCTTTAACACTGGTTCTGAACACGAGGGTCCCAACCCCCACAAGGGGTCGCCAAAGCGTCAGGCTTTTTGATTTTAAGTTTTGTAAGACAACTTCAAATACTATTGCTCGGCCAATTCCTCAGGATTTCATACATTTCTGTGAAGAATACAAGATTGAATTGTTATAAAGTTGAATTATTAAGAAGTAGCAAAAGGACTGTTGAGAACTAATCTACTCTGACTTGTTTTGTTTCTTTATATACATTTCATAAGGGTCAGCTGAAATTAAATCATGTTAAGTTTAGGGATGCCTTTTATACTTTTAAAGGAAAATTAGCACTCCTTCTTTGAGCTGAAATAAAAAGACCAAGTATCCTCCTTAATCATCCTTCATCGAATCCAGTTCAGATTAATGTTGTTCCAGCGGTCACAGCAGCAACTAACCATACACAAGTTTTAGATGTTGTTTATGATGCATGTGTTCAAAAAGGTTTTAAACGTTTGACCCAAAGTGCATTTTTTGATTTTAGCTGTAACTTGTGATGCCATGTTATTAGAGCACTTTTGAGCTTTAATTGTGTATATACAGTATAGATGTATACATACTTTTATACATATTTGTATATATATTTGTTTTTGTATTCGGGATTGTGGGAAACGGTATTTCGATCTCTCTGACTGTACTCACAAACTGAAAGATTGAAAATGAAGTTGACTATACAAATAAAGCGTATTATTATTGACCAGGGTCAGAAGGTGAGCATGTCCCTTCAGCATCATCACTTGTGAGTGTAAGTTCTCCACTCACCAGGGTTCTTGTCCTGGTAGTCGGTCTTGCGCTGCAGCGTTGACGGCAGGTCGTTGAGGCGGAGCGACAGCTGCCGTTTGAAGGGGGAGTTTTTCTGGCTGAGGGCCGGAAACCCCCGGAAGGACCCCTGCCGCACCAGCTGCTCGATGGGCGCGTGGCGGCGAGGGATCGCCCGCGGCCCCCCGGGCTCTGACCGGTCCATCGGGTACTCCTCACCCTCGGGAGGGGAGGCGGAGCCAGGGGCGGGGGTCGGCATGACAGAGGAGGGCTGGTCTGGAGGGAGAGGAGGAGGGTGCATTACTGTTGGAAAATCTACTTTTGAATGCATTCTTGCTACTGTAAGACGCTGGAGGGAGTTTGTTTATATATGTGCTTGGTTTTAGCATTTAAGGGTGGACTCTTTGTACACACTCTGAGATGCCTTGTGACAGGCAGCAGTAAAGTTGGTCTGGAGGGAGAGGAGGGTGCATTAAATGTATTTTTTACACGTCTACTCTATGCTGGTAACTGTATTCTGTGTGAGATCAATTTTCTGTGAAATGTCTATGTGAAGCACTTTGAACTGCACTGATTGTATGAAAGCTGCTAGACAAATAAAGATTATTATTATTATATTATTACTACTTGAAAATCCACTTTTTGAATGCATTCTTGCTGTGACGCTGGAGGAGTTTGCTCTGTATGTGCTCGCTAACTAGCATTTAAGGGTCGACTCTTTTCAAATCAAAAATCTTTTTATATAGTTTCGACAATCAATAAGCAGTGTTTGTCATATAGTAATGGTAAACATAATATATGCCAATGCAAACAGACAAACAATGACTAAAGTAATCCCTGCCAGTGAACCTTACACACAATATATATGCCAGACATATTGTTGGATGAGTGTATGCATGTAAAACAAATGCATATACGCACTTGCAACCTACACATACACATTTGCTGTATACATACACATATACATACATGCTGCACTTAAGCTAAACCAAGAGTCGACTCACTTTGAAATGCCTTCTTACAGGCAGCCGTAAAGTTTATTGACATCTTTGTCTTGAAAACTACAGTATTTGGGGAATTGAGTTTGCAGTAATCCATGTTGAATTATTTTGTATTTGCAAGGAAAAGCCTCCCATCTCATTTGAGCTAATTAAAAAGGAAACTTGAAATCAAGTGGATATAAATATGGACCAAACAACTCTAGAACAATTAACTAAAATGTTAATTAGTGTTAGTTAATATTGTTGTCTAATATAAACCTTGTGCATCAGCCAGTTAATATCAAGACTCAAGGCTTTATTGTCATGTGCACATTAGCTACAGTCTAGATATGGCAATGAAAAACGTAAGTCACAGGCTCCTCCAACAGAGCAACATCTTCAACCTCCCAGATATCTCTCTGATGAATGATTACAGTTTGATGGATGTATTTACCTTTCCTCTTGTCCTGCAGCTTGTCCTCTCTGTCGCTGCTCTGCTGGCAGGTTGGGTTTGAGCGGAACGATCCCTCACGAACGAACGATGTGCGGCTGGCGTCAAACGAAGCCGTGACGCCGCACTCCTTCTCGCGGCGCTGCTTCCTCTCCAGACAGGCGGCGAAGGCACAGCCGACCGCGTGGCTCAGTCTCTCCCCCTGGAGGAGCAGAAAGAAAGCAGTTTGAAAATCACATCTACACCAGGAGGCAAAGGTGTTGGTATATAGCTTATTTCCCAGTCCAGATGCTATAAATAGGCAAACTAGCCATATTTCCCGGGGTGTTTTTATACAACTTACATTTTTTAGAACTAAAGTCTTAAAGGTGTGCTGTTTTCTCTTTCCCTTAGTGTGCTAAATAGGTTTTTGTGCATGTAAATGGTGTTCAAAGGTTAAAATCCAATGTGTTTCTCTCCCACACACATGCCTGAAACGCCTCCTTTGGACTCCTATATTTACTTCTGGAACATATTGACAGCACTATGTAACACTCTCTCTTCTATTGGCTATAGGATGTAAGATATAACAAATAGGTCACATTAATAAAGAAGTTTTTCAGCATGTAATCATGTCACAGTAGATGCACAAAGTACAAATATGAACCTGGAATGGGCATTAAAGGGCCCCTTTAAGAGATATTGTGAATGGGGGAAATAGAGCGATTTAATGTGATTTTCTTTTTTGCCAAAGGGCTGATTTTCATGTTTTTTGCCAGGGGTTTATAATACTATCTGTAGACTGATTTTGTCGCCATGATAGCGTCGCAACATATATACAACAATAAGAAGCATCGGATCTAATCTTCCATGCAAGATACAGTCCCAAAACGTTAAAGATGTCTAGTTAAGATCAAAATGATGACTGAGTTTTATAATGGGTTTGGTAGAAAGTGGGGCGGGACTGTTGGCCATTGACTACCCCTTTGTTCAAGGTTCTTTATTGTCAAACTAACATAGCTACAGAGTAATTATGTCGTTGAAATCTTAGGTCACAGGCTTCTCCAATAATGCAACACAATAATACAGATAAGCAGACAATATTAAAACAATGTTAAAATATACTATATTTGTATTTGTAGCACATTCAGTCTATAATCTCCACTTAACCTGCATTGATTTGAAACAAAAGCAGAATTAGGGTAACGCTGTCTTAATTATAACGGCTTTTTTTAAGAGTATAGCAACACGTGTGATGTTGTTCATTTCAAAATACAGCTTTAAAGATTGGATAAGGGTGCAAATAACTTCAACCATTGTCAAACGTCAACATGCTCCCTAGCGACGTATGAAACTACTTCCTGCCTTTTGTAATTAATTCCACTTTCCCACCACCTCTCTCTATAGACGGCCACTATTGGAGACAGTTGTGTGTAAGATGAGCATAAAGAGATATGCAGAGTGTGGGGGAAGTAGAGACAGACAGAGATGGACAGATAACTCCACAGGCTTCTGTCTAATCCCTCTCCTAATCCTGCAGGTCTGCTCTCTGCCATCCGCATCAATAATCCAACCCGCATGCAGTGTAAGCTGATGAAAAACTGCAGGATTGAAACCTCAGCGCGCCATGACAGTGTCTCTCCATCACTGCTGTCTTAAACTTACAACCTCCTCATCCCAAGGTCACATGGAAACTCCAGAGGTTAAAAATCACGCTAGCTGAAAAACACAGAGACTCTAGCGGTGGTTTAAAGGCCAAAGATACACGAGGGAAGTCTTAAAACAGGGTAAATATCCTAATTCTGGGAATTTAACACTAGAACCGTCAACGAGTACATTTTACCCGCAGCTGTTTCTTGATTGTATGTAACTGTTTTTCAACAAAATACTCAAGTCCAGACTTTTCCGTGTGTTATGTAGCACCCTCTGTTGTTAGAAATTGAAAAGTGCTATGTAAATAAATGTGCCTTGCTACATTACATTACATTACACCTGTTAGACGCTTTTATCCATAGCGTCTTACATACATTCAGCACTGTGGGCTATCAGGAGCAATTTGGCAAGTGCCTTGCCCAAGGACACAACGACACGCTGACTGCAGTGATTGAAATACTTTATTATATGTTACACAGAATTAGAAGATAGAATCAGAGGGATGAACCCCTCTTTAATGGTCACACATGCAGAGCACACAGTGTAATGTGTTCTCTGCTTTTAACCCGTCCTAGTAACAGGAGTCTAGTACTAGGAGCAGTGGGCAGCTATTGCACAGCGCCCGGAGAGCAATGGGAGTGGGGGGGAAGGGGGGTGTCCGGTGCCTTGCTCCACACTCCATATTTAGGTCTGTTCGGGGACTTGAACCGGCAACCCTACAGCTCCCAGTCCAAGCCCCTACTGACTGAGCCACTGCCGGACTAATTATGTCAGAACTGAACCTTATGATTAATCTAACTACTGATTTATCTATTTCTATGAACTGACTTTTTATTTGGCTATAACATGTCAACATAAATGTGAATATGCCCATTAATATCCCATGAGTCAAAGATAATGACTAGGTCTAAAGCTATTAACCTAATATTTATATCAAACTTTACAAAATCCTTACATTTTAAAAGCTTAAAGAAAACAATTTATTTGCATTTTTTTCCCTTCAAAAATGTCTTAAAGGGGACCTATCATGCAAAATGCACTTTTTGATGTCTTTTATACATAAACATGTGTTCCCGGTGTGTCGGGGAACTCACGCAGCGTCAGAAAATAAAACCCTCTCTCTTTTCCTCCGTACCCAAATCTCTAAAAACGGGGCTACAACGGAGCTGATCCAGATTTGCGTCCGATATGACGTAACATCGGACCCACAGCACTATCAGAAACGTTGCTATCAGAAACAATGCCCCACTGTTTTGGACGTAATATGGTCGGTGTTTACATTAGCATCGCTAACACTCAGAGCTAACCTGTACTGGAGAGCATGTGTGTGAAGAAGCAGGAAGTAAAAAGGAACTCACCTTGTGGTATAACCGGCAAGAGAGAAAGCCTTTGAGCTCCATACTGTTTCAGATCCTTGATAATCCATGATATGGCGTTTCATCACGGCAGCATTTAGTTTAGACAGTAGCTGCCGGGTCCCGCATGAGCTCAGACCCCTCCTTTCTTTTTTAATTTTAAAGCTTAATATCCCCAAATCAGCACTTTTGAAACAGGAAGTGAAATAGAGGGATATGAGGCATGGCTAGAATGGGTGATCTGTTTGGTATTTCGAGCAAAACACTTCATAGACATGTTTTTTATATATCTGAGACCTATGCTATTGCCTAAAAATAGCATGATAGGTGACCTTTAAATAATAAATTGATACATGTACTAATTGATTAAATTAAATTAAACACATATTTATAAAACCTAACCACAACTTTCAGAACTTATTTCTTGTTAACATGAGTTTATAATTTTCTAAATTTGACAATAGTTAACTTACTTTTGTAATACTTAATTCCTCTTATAGTGTTTATGTATGCAACATTATACACCAAAGCATATTCATTGTATGTGTAAATCTACATGGCAATAACCCTAAACCCTAAACCAGATTGTCTAAATATGGACAGAAAACCCTTGGCACACATTTAACTTTCAGACGTGCCGATGAAAGAAAAGCTGAATAAAAGATTTCGGAAGTTAGCTGTACTTTTGCTACTACTATAATGAAAATCTCTAAGGTGCAGATAATGAATGGTCTGCTCACCGAGTCTTTGAGCGCCATGAAGCAGTGGCACATCCAGCGCCGGGTGGTGCCGTCTCTGCATATGTAGGAGAAAGCCTTGTCGTAATTGCGATCGGGGGCGCAGAACGAAACCTTCTCTATGGTCTGATCCACAATGAGGTCCTGAGGGAGAAGCGGATGAAAAGAAGACGGACAATAAGAGGGAATCAGATTCAACAGCTCACACAATGCAGTCGAGTCAATCCTATAAGATATTACAAAGATGATTAACCTTTCTGTTGTACTCGGGTCAAACGTGACCTGTTTCTAAAATGTTGTAAAGTCAAAATACGTTTTTTTTTCATATACTAGTTCAGTCAGACAACTCACGTGTTTCTTAATATGTTTATTATAAGCAGCATGTAGTTTGAGTTTGGCATCTAGGCTCGGGCCTCATCACTCCACAGATTTACAAAGAACATTGAGTGATGATTAGATAACTATCCCCAGAGCCTACAGGTGGGAGCTGGGGTGGTGGTGGGGCAGGCGAGCAGCAGGAACATGAAACACAGAGGCGGCAGCATGAACATGAACGTAGCAATAGCAAGTGAACATAGCAGTGGCAGCAGCAGGAACATGAACGTAGCAATAGCAAGTGAACACAGCAGTGGCAGCATAGCGAGGCAGAGGCAGGAAGACCTGGCAGCTTAAATAGAGCGGCATGTTTAGGAGAATGTGTTTGGGTGGTTGTAAGAGGGACGAGGTGCGTCACGTCTTAATGTATCATTGATGCTCGAGTTGACTGCCTGAACTAGCTCGCAGGCTTCACCCCATTTGTGTCTATCTAGATCTCTACTCTCATTGAATTACGGGTGTTTTATTTAAATGTACATGATGTGCTGCCATTAAAAAAACTTGAACTGGTCTCAAAACAGAATCCTGATTAAACCGGTAATGCTTTAATTAATTTTTCGAGTACTCATACGTACTGTAGCGGCCAAAATCGTACAAAAATACAACTGAAAGTTAACCTTAAAAGTGAAACTGACGCTGAGGCACCAGAGAGCGAATCTTACGCATGGGAATGATCCAAGTCCAGAAAAGAATATCCGTTTGTGCGTTTATTTTCATTTATTACCAATATGAACAAAATACAATAAACAGGTTTCCTTCATATAATGATGCCCTGCGACTCTCATTAGGCCTCCTTGTGATTTCCCTTTAGTAAAAAACATATGCCTGCTGTTGCTCTACTCCCGCCATCACCTGTCTCCAACATATACAATTATACCAGGTGCCCAAATCACCCAGTGCCCAAAGATGCCTACTACTTTAATTAATAATAACAATAAATAATAATACATTTACTATGAGCAAGAACAGCAAGAACATATATGTGTAACTATTAAATAATATAAAGGAATGTATAGCTCCAACACTTACTTTTGTTACCATGGATGTGTACTTATTTGATTTTGTTTAACTAATGTGTGCTTGTCTCTTTCTTTGACATGTAACTCAACTAATCTCTTAATTTTTTTATTGTTAACTTCCCCGATGTGGGACGAATAAAGGATTTTGAATCTGATTCTGAATTAAGTCTTTTACTAAGTATGTCAAAATAGTACTTGCGGATTGTACTTAGTTCTTCAGTATATCACCACTGTTGTAGTTTTACCTGTTAGATGACGAGTGTCTCATGTCTGCTAGCTGATATGGACTGATGCCAGTAGTGTGATCACCTGTAGCTAAGTAATAAGGTGTGTGTTTGTGCCAGGCCCGGACTGGCCATCGGGAGGACCAGGAGGTTTCCCGATGGCCTGGCCTGGCCTGCTAAGTGGCCTGAGGATTTTTATTTTATTTATGTATGTATTGTGAACGCAACGCTGTGCAAATGTGGGTCTGACTGTGCCTTACAGAGGGTGACTGGCTGTCTACATGATGTGGTCTGCCGACATGGCCACTTTCATACAGATCATACTAATGCCCTCGATTGGTCTCTGTGTGTCATTCAAGCTCAGGGAGGGTGTGTGTGTGTGGCGCGAGTGAGAGAGAAAGCGCGCGCACCGGTTACGTGTATTGTTGTTGTTAGCATCTGGTGCTAGCTAGCTGCGCTAACGGATATATAATGAGCTGTCAACAAGGTGGAGGAGAGTCCTCTCCTGTCAGACTGAGAGATTGATAACTACAGCTGAGGTCAGGTAAAGGACTCTCTGAGTGTTTAGATAGTTAACATAGTCTAAGTTCTCTGTGGGTCTCAAACGGTTTGGTCACCATTTATGTAAACACATATTTCCATTTGAGGGGGGAGTGATTAGTAAAATAGGCATGAATAATAACAAAAACATTTTAACTAGGTGAAAAAAGTGTTGTGGATATTTTAGACTCGTCAATACTGCAAAGATGTACAATTAAAGTAATCAATAATAAACTGGTGAAAGTAAACAGCGTTGTCTTGTTGGTTATTTATTTGAAGCTTCAAAGGCACAGGTCTCACAGAGTATAGTCTGCAGGAGTGTGCACATGGTATAATGTGTGTGTGTGTGTGTGTGTGTGTGTTTTATAGATGACTGTTGCTGTGCAGAAAGGAAAAGAGATAAGACTTTCTCCTGACTGTTATCTTACAATGCTCTCATAGGGAGAGCCGCATTCTCCAGGTACGACCTTGGCAGGAAGCTACCGTGTGGTACAACAGGTCGAGTTGACCAAACAGTTTCTAAGCATAATATCATCATTTGGTTTTACCATATAAAGTAATATAAGAAATGTACAAAAGGTAAGATAAACTTTAAAAACTTGTTGAGAGCTAAAACTAGTCTTTGCTGCTGCCTCAAAGAGGAGCGGGGGGAGGGAGACAGGAGAGGCTGGTTCAGGAACCCAGACACACTCACAACTATCAATGAACCAAAAACAAATAAATAAACAAGATTCAATGTTTTTTCATATTGGATATGGGATGTTATTGGTTATGGCCATGTTCTTATGATTATTTAAATGTATACAGTTCTGTTTCAAAATGCACCAGATTGATGCATTTAAGTCCAACATTTAAAAAAATAATCTTACCGGGGGACCATGCCCCCGGACCCCCCTAGAAGATCTGAGGTCCACCTCCACTTAAAATATGTTCACATGGATAGGTTCCTAAATAGCTTGGCACATTTTTTAAAAATATAATAACTTGATTTTGGCGGGGGGGGGGGGGGGGGGGGTGTGTGCCATAGTTTATGGACGCTGTACGCAATATACAGGGCCGCCTTAATGCACGGGCTGACCTGGGCTGAAGCCCAGGGGCCTACGGAGATCAGGGGCCTATCATGAGCGAATAAAAAAAAAGGTTTTTTTTTTATTTCGCACGTTTTTAATTTTATTTAAATAAACAAAGTCTTGGCTTTCAGAATATGAAACTTTTATTTCCAAAATCACACGATAAATACATTTTTGAAGCTTGTAAAGGGAAGAATACAGCTCTCCCTCGCCACTCTGCTGTTCTGTTGTCCCCCTCCCTCCGCTGAAATTATGAATGTAAGAGTATAGTAATCATAGATAACACGGCAGGGTCCGTTACAGTTTGTTTTAATCTGGTTTCAATTAAACAAAGTCTTGGCTTTCAGAATATTAAACTTGTTTCGGCAAATTCAGATAATAAATACAACTTTGAAGTTGTAACGGCATAATTACAAGCGGAGAACGGAGTAACTTAACGTCACAGCAGGCATAACAACAGCCGGTGTTTCTCGTGAGTGTTTTCCCCGGGAAACAAACACAATACACACAAACGCACACACACACACACACACAACACACACACACACACACACACACACACACACACACACACACACACACACACACACACACACACACACACACACACACACACACACACACACACACACACACACACACACACACACACTCGTGAGCTTCCCCCAGACCAGTAATCCAAACGAAAATATCTTTTTGATCATTTGCTCCGCTAATCAATCAGATCGATGGATTCCAGAGATGACTCCGTAACAGTCCGTGGGCACCACTTAACAGCCAATCAGAATGAGAACATGTTTCACATGTGACTTATTCAAATTGCGAGTGATTGAGTGACAGATGAAGGTTGTTTAGGAGAAAATGTTGGAGAAGAAAAAGTTTGAGAGTGGCCCTCGGAAAAGGAAATTGTTGAGGGAAAAGGAGTTTCGAGACAAGCAGCTATTACAAAACATATCGAAGCTTACAGGTTATTTTAAACCTGTAGGCCAGGATCAGGAGGAAGGACAGATTAGTTCTGTACCGAGCGGCAGCGGTGCCGGCCGCGGGGCCTCTGAGCCAAGTAGGCCGTCTGGTTCTGATAGCGATGGAGTAGCGGGAGAGGAAAAACAGACAGGAGGGACATTATCTGTTGGAGGAGATGGGGAGGACGACGAGGACTTGCTACGTGGAGGGGAGCCAACGGCAACCGGACAAATACATGAGGGAGGCCCGATACGTCACTCATCTGGAGGAGAGGACCAGGCGCGCGTAGAGCAGAGTGGAGAAGTGCGATCACAGAGCCTGCCGATGCTATAAATGACTTTGATTTGTTGTTTAAATAGGGGGCCTACAAAACCTATCAGCCCCAGGGCCTGATGGCAGGATAAGGCGGGCTTGGCAATATAGGTGTGGTTCTGTTAGTATCTGATAATAAGATGTAGGCTACTTTGTTGATCCAAAATCGGGAAATTGTTTTGTTATGAAATTTAAAAAAATAATTCGGCGCCCCCTATGGGTTGATGCCCCCTTAGCATTCGCCTATACTGCCTATGCCGAGGGCCGGCCCTGACGGGCAGGGCGTCCCATAGACCTTCATAAACCTCCCATAGCGTTGATAATAGACGCCATGAGAACGCTCCCCGACGGTCGGTTGTTATTGTCAATATTAATATAATAATTATTTATTTTTTAATAGTCACACTCGATTTCGCCAATTTTCTTGTTGCCCCTCTTTTAGCAGAAACAAAGGCTACATTAATGTATTAAATCGATGTTAATCCATGTGTGTGGTTGTGGAATTAATGGACGTGCTGTTGTGCAACGCAATAATTTACAAACTCTTCAACTAAAACCCTAATTATATTTAAAAACATTTTAGAAGGCCTCACGAAATACTTTAATGTAAATTAAAATGTAAATGTGAAGGGAGGTGTGTAATGTGGTGATTGACATTATTCACCCACGGATCTATGGGTTGGGGTATTGTTCCGCACGGACATTTTAGTTAACCGGACTTCCTGTTGATGTGAAATCTGAAAACATTTAAAAGAAATACAAATAATACTTTATTCCGAGTGTGCTTGCTTTTCTCTTTGAAGGTCATCACATAACGGCATTGTAATACACGGTTCGGCTGCATTAAATATTACATATCTGCCGTAGTTCGCTATTTATAGAGCCCTGATGAGAAGACTTCTAGACAAACAGGAAGAACTGCCGCCGAAACTGAATATGTGACGTGGATCCTAAATATATCAGCAATTAAACAAAATCTTCAATTTCTCTTCACACAATACGTCTCCTTGCAGTATCAACACTAATTCGGCTGACTTTTATATTTGATCCAATCAGTATATTGGTATATTTACACCATAACGGTGCACAGCTGATAGAAAGGGACACCTGGTGGTTAAAGCATGTTATTGAAATGTATTATTTTTATTATTAGATATGAATAGGAGACAGACAAACTAATAAGGCTTTATTTAAACATTAAAGAATACTTTAGGTTAAGGTCTTATTTTGAATAAGAAAAAAAGCTTTGGGGGTATAAATATTAAGCCTGACAATGTACTAATATATTGCTTTCCTGCAATGTTAACTACTGTATGTTTAAGCACTTATTTTAACTGATATTATACATATGTATTATACTCTTATAAGATGTATGTAGATAGTATAAGAAATGTGCAGAATATGACAGTTTAATGGTGGAGGTACACATATATTGAAAGATGTCTTGTAATGCACTGTTGAGGAACCTGCGACCCAAGTTTTTCATCTCCGGCCTTGTCGGGTATTGAATATTCAATAAATAAAGAACACAGAATTATTAAATATAAAACACAGAATTTGTGTGATTATACTAAATGATTTACAAATAAACACCACTGCATATTGACAACTGTTACACATGCTGATGTAATGCAAATGTTTCCAACTTGGGATCAATAAAGTATATCTTATCTTAAGATGATCGATGGCTACTGCCATATTTGCAAAATGTGCCTCTGAACCTTGACAAGTGCATGTTTCAGGCTTATCAATTAACAACAGGAGGGGTCACAAACATAAGACCAGCTGTTAAATAAAGCTCTTCTGACCTTAGCTGGCATGTGGGTATATATATTAATGCTGCCCATTATGGGCACAAGCAATTTTCACCCATTTATTAATTATATGTTTTACGTTTGAGTGTTTCCTACCCCCTAAACCTCCAGGGATGTACACAGTTTAATACTGGCAACTTCTTATTATGGGAAATACGAAAACGTCTTTTAAAACTACAACTCCCAGTAGAGACGTGCCATAGATAGAGAACATGTTGCGAAACACAATAGCCAGCATGTGTAGTTCTGGGGACGGGGTGGGGGAGGGGGGGACGCGGTGGACCCGTTCAAATCCAGTTTTGGACAGTCTGCCGTGGGTCCATCCCATTTCAAGTGCTGTTCGAGGCTCGGCGTAACCCTCGGCGCAAACTCAAACATCCAATCACAGAGCTTGAGGACTATCACAGGGTTTGTCAAGCGAAGCGGAGAGAATACTTACTTCCGGGTGTAATATTCTCCAAAGCAAATGAGCTGCTCCGACCCTCGGTCCTGACGGACTCCAACTTGTGTTTATTAATCAAACAAATAAATAAACACAAGGATAATTATGTGTTATTGTTGAGTAAATAACAGTGTGTGGTTTAGAAAAGAATACAGAATTAGAAGGAAACACAGATTTCAGTATTCTGAGCCCGTATACTCTCCCCATAACTGACGGCAACAAAAGTCCTACATTATTCAATTAAAAATAAAGAAGTAAAAACAATAAGTGTGGCTTGATATTGAGTAAGAAAAAGGTTGATAAACGCTGTGAGAATGGATCTGCGGAGAGCATTTCGCCGCGATCCCAACTCCTCTATTACCAACGTTCAGGGAGCTCTATGCAAGTCAATGGGACGCCCTGCCCGTTGAAAACTGACTCTCAAGGGGTACCTTGTAAAGTGACGGGGAGGGGCCCTGACCGACCGTCAATATGTGACGGGTTGGGAGTGAGAACGTGTTGGTATGCCTGCATGTGTGTAACACCAAAAAAAAAACTATACTTACCTTCAAAACCTCTCTTAAAGAGCACCTTCGGGGGAGAGCATTGCAAAACTGGCCCCGGTAATGGTACAAATCTCAACCTGTCGTTCAATGGACAGCTTCCCCCGCCCATCTATGTATATACTCGCATTTTAGACTCTGTTACTAACTGTATATCTGTAGACTTGGTATGTCTTAAATGTCCGGTTAGGATGTATTAGAACGAAATCTAAAATGAAAATTGTAAATAAGCAATCTGTATGTAAAAAACCACCTGTATGTAAATTGTAAATAAGCCATCTGTATGTCAAATATGTCTTATATGTCTTAAATGATATGATGAATTGGAAATGGGGGACCCTGATGTAAACAAGACGAAAGTCTTTCTCTGGTCTGCATCCCCTTAACAATTGTATGTTTTGAGCTGTACTGTACTGTACCCAATATACAAGCTGTTAATAAACTTTTCAATCAATCAATCAAAACATGTCAGAGTAGCAACATCACAATTGGTCGGCAACTCTACTGCCTAAAACAATAGTTCCTACTATTTCAGTGATATGTTTTGTTTCATGCAAGTTCAAGTACTCAAATGTTTATGCAGGTGCATCACTTATTAGACAACTCAACAGCGTGTACCCACGTTGCAGTGATTAAAAGGAATTTATATGAAACGTATGCAGGCCTGGAGGTCTCTTTTGTGTCCATCCACATCTCGCTTCAGTTCTCAGCACACAGCCTGATCTAATACTTGACACTGCTTTCAACCTCAGCTAACCTCTTGAAATCCCTCTCACTCCGACCTATTTACGCACCCACCAGTGACAGAGAATAAAGTGACTAATGACACTGAACCCTCCTTTCATCTCATGGATGTTTCCACCACTCGCCCTCCCTGCTATAAAAGGTTCATTCAGCCCATCTCAGTGTCTATAGGACGCTGAGAGGGGCCCTTCTCTTTCTCTGTGTACATTAAGGGGCCCTCAGATCTCACCAGAAAGGAAAAAAGAGGCGAGAGGGAACGAGGGGTTCACACACTCATCCACGCACTTCCTCCCTGTCCTCCAGTGTCGCAGAAAACAAAGGGAGGGGAGGATGAGGAGGAGGAGGAAGAATAACAGTCCATTCATTGAGGGACAATTAGGGGATGAGAGGGATGCTGGTACCGAGGTGAAAGAGGAACCATGTGTTTTGGTACAGTACGCTCCTCTGTTACTATCAAGCACTAGACTAAAGTACATTTTTGAGGTTTATGTAGCTTTAATATGTCCATGTTATACTCCTTTAAAGCAAATATTCACTCCACTACATTTATTTGACAAGATTAGTTACTACTAATTAAGTACCATAACTAATAAGATTAATATTAATAATACAAAAATCATCTAATCAATCAACGATACGGTACCTACCTACAGTACCTACAGTACCTACGGGTTTTGTGATGAAAGTGAAAGGAGAAAGTGTTAGTGGGTAAAGATGACTCAGGTCACTGAAAGTTAAAAACACCACAAAGCACAAGCAGCAGCGTATGACTCAGAGGTTTCTGCTTTAAGCACAAAAACCTTCAGTGTCTTTCTATTGATGCATTATGCAGAGGATTCATTGTAAACACGCACACATACACATATACAGTCGATGCATTCACTGATGCTGGGAAGGGAAGCGTGTGAATAAGGTTGTGTGGGCGTTAAAAGGCCTTCTTGCTGATTCATAGACGAAGGCTGAGCTGATGATAAAAGGCTTTCACTGCTGGTTTCTCATTCAAAGTTAATATGTCAAACCTCACAGCTAGTCCCGAACAGTTAGTGCAGCACAGGGGCTTTCTGCAGGGGCGTCCACCAATCAGAAGGGTGTGGGTTCGATCCCCTGCAGTTCACATGTTGACGTATCCGTGTGCAAAATGTATCCCCAAGTGTGTGTGTGTGTGTGTGTGTGTGTGTGTGTGTGTGTGTGTGTGTATGTGTGTGTGTTGTGTGGGTGTGTGTGTGTGTGTGTGTATGTATGTATGTGTGTATGTGTGTGTGTGTGTGTGTGTGGGTGTGTTGTGTGTGT
>NW_022991727.1:0-26212 GCF_902827175.1 Gymnodraco acuticeps | reverse complement strand
GCGTCATGACGTCACCGTTTACATAGCTGATTTGCTCCCCAACGGCATTACGGCGCTCACAACAACAACAACAACAACGGGGAACTGCGTCGGGTCGATGATCGTGTTGCTTTTAATCACACGAAGCCAGATTAAATTGAATAACGACTTCTCCAACCTTATACTTTGCTCCAGAGTGCCGTGGTTAATTGTTTATTAATGTGTTTCTGCAGCATTTACCGACCGCTGCAGTGCTGGCTGCTCTTCCACGCGAGTTTATTCTCCTCCGTTAGCTCCCGGTTAGCTCACACTGCTGCGGCCGCTCTAAAGTATTCACTGTCCGACTCACACAAGCAGCTGATATATATCCCCAGTTCCCCTTAGCCTAAGTGAATGTGTGTCAGTCTGAATTGACGCTGTTTGGTATCACAACGCTGTTATGAAAGTTTCTCTGGTATAAAATGGGTGATGTTAGCATAGCAACCGAAGCTAAACTGACTACTTGCTATTGCTATCCTATTGTGGCATAAACCGTTTTCAACAGGCACATTTTACCAGCGTATTTTTATAATGATTCTACTTGTGATAGTCGGACACGACAACCTGTGCAGCCCATGTATTGATTCCATCCGATAGCTGCTACAATACAAAACAAAACGTCTGCCTCTCTCCACAATGATCAATAACAATGAACGGATGGTCAAAGTAACGTACAAATAAACAGAATCACACGAAGCCTGTTTAGTGTTGCCTGACTTTATAAAGTGTGTTTATAAGCACTACTGCTTGTACGCAGGCATGACAGTCGACCCATGTTCAGGGGAGGAGGGTTTAGTTTCCTGCACGCCTCGACGTAAGAGAGACGTAAGCGACGCCACCTCTTAGCTCCGAAGCTCTTGCCTCTAGACCGACAATTTTTTGGAGCTGGAAGTGAACCCGATTCCGGAGCTAAGAGCCGGCGCCCGCTGCGGTGTGAACAGGAAAAACCGGCGCTTTTCAGGCTCCAGCTCCGAGCCGGAGCTGAAAAAGCGCTGGTGTGAAAGGGGCAACAATGAAGGCTCGATAATCAGCTCACAGCATATAAAATGGCATATAGTTGTAAGCAGAGGTAAAGTGCTATTTTACACGTGGGGGGGGGGGGGGGTCCTCAACTCCTCTAGGGAGGTCCGGGGGCATGCTCCCCCGGGAAGATTTTTTTTTTTTAAATATTGAAGTTAAATGCATCAATCTGGTGCACTTTGAGAGCAAAATGAATTTATGGTAAACAGATTTTCTTTTTCTTTATGGATATTTTACAAATCACTCACCTTTTAAACTGTATTCTTGTTTTACTGTCATATAGTATTTCATAACTGTTTTTCATTTATTCTCATAAATGATGACCAAACCGTTTGAGACCCACTGAGATAGACTAAAGTGAACTATCTAAACAGAGAGTCCCTTACCTCACTGAGCTGTAGTTATCTCTCTCAGTCTGACAGGAGAGAGCTCTCCCTCTCCTTGTTTTAGAAACAGCTTTTAATAACCGTTAGCGCAGCTAGCTAACCAGATGCTAACAACAACAATGCAAATAGTGAGTTTGGTAGAAATATACTGTATAATAGTAAAGTTATTTAAGATGATGCCATATTTATTGAAGATTTTACATTATAAATATTCCCCAAAATTATTCAAAAGCATATTCTTCCAAACCCGTTGCTGTGTAGTAAGACACACAGGAGACTATTGATGTGTGTGGTGAGTTTGGTAGTAATAAGCTGTATAATAGTGATTGAATATTATTGTATTCTCTTTTTTGGGAGTTGCACTTTGCAGACGGTCCCCGAGCACTCGTTTCTTCTCCTGCTGCAGATAGAGACCAATGTAATGTGTCCAGCTCGGAGGACGGCGCGTATTGGCTTTTTTTGATCAAAATGTGATGTGATGTGTAGTTCGTTGTCAAGCTTACCACGGTACTTAGGAGACGTACTTTGTGTCTGAATAACATTTTGTTCATGAGTTATTGATCCGTGAAATCAGAATCTCCCAATATCGTTCCAACTTTACTGAACTAAGCCAGAAGACTCATTTCGTAGACCGCTCGGTTTGCTGTTCCTTCACTTTATTTTTATATACATTTATTTTGGACCAAAACTTAACGTGAGGAAAGGCAACTGTGGTGTGAGATATTGGTTAATTGCGTGACTCTCACGCTCAATGCGTGAGTAGTGCTGCCTGCGTACCTGGACTCACATTCAGGTTCAGGTCCGGACTCAAGTCCAGAGGTTCAGGTTCAGGTCCGGACTTATAAGTCCGGACCTGAACCCATGGCTTGTGTCAAGTTGTGTGAGTAACTAAAATGAACTTATTGTGAGCTAATTATCAATTGAAAATGAACTCATAATTAACTAAAATTCAAACTCATCAGGTTTATTGTGCTCCCTTCCAACTTGTGTCTACATTTCTCTACAAAGTACAAATGTAAAAAAAACACTTTTTGCCACTTAGTCTACAAATGACTTATGACAGCAACTACAGTGAACTACTACAAAGTTCAAACATTTATTTCATTTACCAAACTAAAGTAACCAAACAGTCCCTGAGCTGACTGAGCCTAAATCCCTAAAACGTTGCTGAAAGGTAGAGTGTAGAGTAGACTATACGCATTACACTGTCTGTTACACACCTACTATACAGTATAGGCTACACTGTAGTGACTGACTGTACAGTCAGTGAACTGTACTGTCTGTACACCATGTATTTTCTACAACTCTACATGTGTACATTATACAGTGTATACTACATACATAGTGATGTACATACATACTTTTAGAAATGAAAATCAATGTTGATATGGCGTAATTTTGAATTAAATACACTATTTAATTTAAATCAGTTTTATTCTGAAAAAAACCGGAAGTTCGCACTAGTAACTTAATACTTTTATTCTGAAAATTATTCACTTCCGGTTAGCATTAGCATGTGGCGAAATACTACGTTTTCAAACCGTGAATCGAAGGTGAATTGACATGTGATGCTGTACACTGAGCACACTGGGATTAGCACTCATTTATTGAGGCTGAATAACGTTTATCAGGGAATGTTTAAATAACCACAGACACCAGAATATACGTAAGTGCTAGTTTTTTTTGCGAGTCCAAGTACCGGTTCCCGACGTTCCGGTTTTAACCGGACTTGAACCGAAACTTTTTACAAGTCCAGTACCGGTTCGGCGTACCGGTACGCAGCACTATGCGTGAGTGTTGGCAGCCCTGCTTTAGCTTCCCGAACTCATTTTGTTGTTTGTCTTTTGTTTGTCTCTTTAACTTAATTTGAGTTTTCCCGGCACTTGACTGATTTTGTATCGCTTTGCATTCTGGGTTAACAGACTGGAAAGCGATAGGTCGCTTTTTCTATCAACTAAACTCCTGAATTAAGTGGCAGGGAGGCCAAGGGAGGAGGGATCAAAACCTGTTTTGTCTATTTTAACGGAGCTGTTTTTTTTTTTAATGAATGACTCAGATCTACCAGCATTGCGTCGACCGCGGTCGACCAGTCGAGGTTCTGGCAGTGGCGAACCGTGTCTATCACAACTGGACCTTCTGTAGACACATACACCCCCCGCCGCGGCATTATAATGTCCGTCTTTTCACTGAATTGTCGTCTTGAAAAGGGTACTCACAACAATTCCGCAACAACTGTGCACTTGTCATTTCAACGTTAAAAACAATAAAACGGCATGAATTGCTTCGTCGCATTCATCTAGCTCCTCTGTCTCGAGCCAGTGAACTAGCGGGCCTTCTAGAGCACCCTGGAACCGAGGGAAACTCTGAAAGAATACGCCCATTGGCTACAAATCAATATATGATTGGTTGATCAAACTGTCAGTCCAAACGTACGCTCTCATTCAGTGCAACGGCCAGGGCATTCTATCAAGGATGTAGAATACCTTGGTTGAAGGACAAGATCTGATTGGTTGCTTTCTTTTCTAACACAAAACCACTGAAATGCGTAGTGCATGGTCCGAGAAGGACAAGCAAATCAACGTAACACCGTAATATTACAAATCAACAACACAGATACAATTCTCATTTATTCAGTTTATATACATTTTATTTATATAATTAAATCGATTTTTTGTTTGTTTTATCTGAGTGTTCCAGGGTATTCTCTGAATACCTTGAAGGCCCTGACGGTTCGCCACTGCGTTCTGGGCACCTCTGGTCTAAGCCTATAGCAGCTAAACTAACGTACATGGACTCCCTTAGGATAGGTTGAGGGAAAAGGATAGCAAGTAAGAAGTAAGGAACAGAGGTGGAGATGCACAACGTGTCTACGTACATGCACTCCCTTAGGATAGGGGGAGGGAAAATAGTAGGAACTAAGATGTATGCGCTACATCTATACCATGAGCGCATTGTTCCTAAAAAGTGTTTCTGGCACTGACACCAATCAACAGTTGTGCGTTTACTCGGCAGGGATCAAGGCACGTACATGCCTCTTCCTGCTTCCACCGTCTACACACACAACCAAATTACATACGATCACGATCAGTAAGGAAAAAGAGTAAGAACTAGATGTATAGGTGAAGAGGCACAACATGTCTACGTCAATGCACTCTTATTAGAAATGTGGCAGGATTTTTCATGAAACTTGGTGGAAAGGTGTAGCGTTGGCCATGAGGAAGCCAATACATTTTGGAGCGTACCCAAATCAACGGGCTGGTTCACGCATTACTTTTCACTCATGGAAGCAGCCTTGGAAGAGGCTTCTGCACTCAGAGCCCTCTTGTAGTTTGGTTTGCATTTATGTCTTTCCTGTTTCTACACATTCTTTTTAACCAACAGTGTAAGACCAAACTGATGCTGGTGTGTCTGAATGGGAGCAAAATCCTGTGGCAGGTTCAACATCTGGTGAAAAGACTGACAGGAGGCCAAATGAAACGACAGCATCAGTCTACGGCTGATCAGAACATGTGGACAGGAGAGGAATATCACCGCTGACACATGCAAGGGGAGATTGCATTTTTATTTTATTTTTTTTAATTGAATAAAAAAATGACATTGGAAATTATTTGTATTTGTGATTAATTCCAAGTCCTCCTCCTTCCTCCGGGCAGTTAATTCCCAACCTATGTTAGAGCTAGTTAACAGTAATGAGACCTTGATGATTTATAACACTGAAAGTGTCCTTGTAAAGAAATCTGCAAAATTAGTATCCTTTCCCTCTGGGATGATGTTCCAACTGGTAAAATAATTGATCAGTATATTAATGATTTAGAAAAACTGCTTTTGGAGGTCCCATTTTAAAGCTGTCAGATGTGAGTGGGAACTTTGAGCCTGATCCAGACAGACAGATCAGCTCTTCTCTTATTGCCTCCAAACATCTTTCACTACACTGACAGCCGCAGAGTCAGTAACAGGAAACACTTTGGCAGAAACAGAGGACCCAAATGCCCTTGGGCGAGCAATATAGAGGGAAGAGAGGGAGAGACACGGTAGAGTTATGAGAGAATTGTATTTTTTTATTTTTTTCACTTGTACTGGTTTCTGGTTTTTACTAATTA
Organism: Gymnodraco acuticeps; assembly: GCF_902827175.1. Taxonomy (NCBI): domain Eukaryota; kingdom Metazoa; phylum Chordata; class Actinopteri; order Perciformes; family Bathydraconidae; genus Gymnodraco; species Gymnodraco acuticeps. The sequence continues at coordinate 20,688 of NW_022991727.1, read as the reverse complement.
CATTTGAAATCATGTGCATTACCTGTAAGGTCCTATCTTAAAGAGCTCATTACACCCTACTGTCCTACTAGGGCAGGGGTGGGGAACCTTTTTCCTCTCAAGGGCCATTTCAATGTTTTCAACATCCTCCGAAGGCCGTACACATTATTGACCTCTGCTTAAAAATACTAAAATCACAGCCCACTCATTTCACCTTTCTTTCATGCTGTGCAAAGAAAAAGCAACCTCTTAATCCAGATATCTTGCCATGACTCATGCATGCACGTGCACGGTTGTGGCATGACCACCCAAACAGAAAGATATGGACACAAGATGTGTGTAAATGTATTTAGACTCCTATCCATGTGAACATGATTTAAGTGGGGGGGACCTAACCTCCTCTAGGGGGGTCCGGGAAGATTTTTTTTTAAATGTTGGAGTTAAAAGCATCAATCTGGTGCACTTTGAGAGCAACATTAGTAGATCTATGGATACATCTCTCAACACCCATATGAACCAGAACTGTAAGCAGATTTTCTTTTTCTTTATGGATATTTTACAAATCACTCCCCTTTCAAACTGTATTCTTGTTTATTAATAACAACTTTTTTTTACTGTCATATAGTATTTTATACCTGTTTACTTTATTCTCTTATTTTTTTATAATTATAATGATCATATAAAGATGTGCCTTTACCTCACTGGTTGTAGAAAAAGCTTCTTATGTTCGTTAGCATAGCTAGCTAACCAGATGCTAATAACAACAAAGTTATTGACTGTATGATCAGTATGACAGATCGCCACTGGGCTTTCAACTAAAGACACAGCCACGCAAAAACTGCAGCATGTGTACGGCTCCTTATGGGTACTGCAATTTTTGGAAGTGCCGGAGCGGAGCTGCGTTCTGGTGCTCCCCGTCAGAACCATAGAACTACACCCCTGTCAGACATATACCACGTGATGACACGTTAGGCTTGTGTTGTGTTCAAGGACCCTGACCTTGGCCAGGAAAAACAGGCACTCACTTGTTTAATTATTTTGCGGTTTAGATTTCTTTAATTTTTTTCTTTTTTGGGTGTGTTTATAAATTACCTCGAGGGCCACACCAAATGGTCTCGCGGGCCGTATACGGCCCGGGGGCCGGAGGTTCCCCACCCCTGTACTAGGGCATTGCGTTCCAAGAATGCAGGGTTGTTGGTTGTTCCTAGAGTCTCTAAAAGTACAATGGGAGCCAGAGCCTTTTCTTATCAAGCTCCACATTTGTGGAATCAGCTTCCAGTTTGTGTTCGGGCGGCAGACACCCTATCCGTTTTTAAGAGTGCGCTTAAGACCTTCCTTTTTGATAAAGCTTATAGTGATAAAATAAAATAATCTAATAAGAGTGCATTGACGTAGATACGTTGTGCCTCTTCACCTATACATTTGAGTTCTTACTCTTTCACTTAAATCCTAAAAACTTAGATCTTATATTTAAAACTTTATCCAAACCTTTCCCCTCTCTGACCTCTCGAGGTTTATTAGAGGGTAACAGGTTGCAGAGAACGCCCAGCCCGGCCGGGAGTGTGGAAATTCAGGTTCCAATGGGGACCTTTTTCCTGTGTGTGCCTCTCCACCTCTGTTTCCTACTTCCTACTTCTTACTTGCTACCCTTTTCCCTCAACCTATCCTAAGGGAGTGCATGTAGACACGTTAGTTTAGCTGCTATAGGCTTGGACTGTTGAGGGGGGTACCTTACTCCGTCTTTCTGGCTGGTTGTTTGTTTGTTTGTAGCCTTTATTTAACCAGGTGAAAGCCCCTTGAGATCAAAAGATCTCTTTTTCAAGGGTGACCTGCAGGACATTAGTTACACATGTAACATAAAAACAACAGAACAACAATAAGGATGACATACAACATAATGTACAGTTGTACCTGTGTACTCTCATGTTCCGATTAACCCAGTTTCCCCCAAATCTCTTTTTTGTGTCCATATATACGCCGGGATCCTGAGTCGAGGCTAATCATGTTGCTGTGGTCGTGTGTCCTGGATCCTCTATGCTGAGTACTGGATCTGAGTTCTGGACTTCGAGTCGTGGCTGAACCTGTCTCTGCGGTCCTGCCTGACTCTCACCATACTACTTCCCTGATGGCTCCCACAAGATTGCTGACATCCTCGTGGATTCATCTTCTTATTATACACACATGCATTTCCAAACATTTGGACTACCTATGTTGTAAATGTATTAATTTTTCGATTTACATACGGCATCTATTGCACGTCTGTCCGTCCTGGGAGAGGGATCCCTCCTCTGTTGCTCTCCCTGAGGTTTCTCCCATGTTCCCCTTTAAACTGTGGGTTTTCTCCGGAAGTGTTTCCTTGTACGATGTGAGGGTCTAAGGACAGAGGGTCTAAGGACAGAGGGTGTCGTATTGTCATACTGATATTCTGTACACACTGTGAAGACCACTGAGACAAATGTAACATTTGGGATATTGGGCTATATAAATAAACATTGATTGATTGATCGATTGGTGGACTGATCATATTGGGCTCTGAGACTGCTTATTTTTTGTGACCTCAGTTCTGACTTGGTCAAACACTTTGTGTTTTGTTTCATAGTGGCGTTTCGGCACTTTTAATGAGTGCCACGGTCTCTGAACAAATGAGACACACTGGTTCTGTGCTCCCAGTGGGCAGGATGAACATGAATGAGTCCACTCAGGATTAAAAGCTCTGTTCTCACTGTCCACTTTCCTCTTCTTGGAGAGCGCCATGTGTAACTATTTGTCTCTCCCTGTCTGCCGCTAACACGCCTGTTCACTCTCCTCTCCGCTTCTCTCCCTGTATCGCTAATTATTCTCTTCACTCACTTTCCTCTCCAATTCTCTCTGCCGCGCTCTCGTCTCTTCTTCTGTGTTTCTCTCCCTGTATCGCTCACTCTTTCGACTCCCGTCGGCGGCGGTTAAAATAGAATCGCCCCGTCAAAATTGAAATCCCCTATTAATGTATTGATTATAGCCCCTGGTCCGTATAGGCCGGCGTCTGGGTCCGGATCCGGACCACGGCCCGCCTGTTGCAGACCCCTTGTCTATACCAACTACAACAAAATGAACATATTTTACAGGGATTTAATTGTAATACACATTTCAAAATGATGCCGGAATAACTACATACTGATACCGGTTAGTAAAAAACATGAATTAATGCTTTGATAAGTGTGCAGACAAGACGGCAGGCGAAAAACCTTTTAAAATGCGTGTTTTCAGAATGGAGATCGGATTGATCAGGCTAAACTAACGTTGTAGCTGCTCCGTCCAAACTCACAACAACATGATACAGACACAGATACAACAGCGACTGTATTCACCATGACACAGACAGTCTGTGGTTTGTACTTGTTTAAGGGTGCATTCACACCTAATAGTCCGCTTCTCTGGTGCGCACCAGACCACAGTTTGCTACATTGTTTCACTTTTCAGAAGGTTCGGTTTGCGTTCACATGGGCAAAACTCAAACGGACTATAAACTTTAAACACAAGTCATGTGCACGGAAATGCTGTTCAACCATTGGTCAGACATTAAGGGGGTAAAAACGCAAATCCCGGCAATTTCTACCGGAGCCTCCGCCATGGAGCATCGACACTTTCGGCAGGTTATTCTCATGCTGCTGTTAAGCTGGAGATCAACAGACACATAGCGGCCCGCGCATATGATTATAATCAGACAACGTCCGTTAAAAAACATTATAACATAATGAGAGACGTTCTGCAGTAAGCAGGGGCGTTTCACCGACGACAGGTGTTCTTACTTTTATGTAGCTGACGGAGAATTTTTACTTTACACGACACTGTTCAACACTTCATTCTGCTTCACTCTTTAACTAAACAACCGCGGATGTCTTGAAAGACTCTTTCGCTAAAGATCTTTGAAGACATCCGCGTTCTTGTGACACGTAAATACTACGCTTCCTATGTTTTGGTGCGGACTGCGTTCACATCAGCAATGAACCGCTCCAGAGTTCGCAAGCAATTTTAGCGGACCAGAGTCCGGTTGTTTAGTTCACTTAAGAGGTCTCGGATTGTGTTCACACCGACCCAAATGAAACGCACCAAGTGGCTAAATGCACCAGGGTTCGATTCAACCGGACTATACAAGGCAGGCGTGAACGCGCCCTAACTTTTGTCCAGCTTCTGAACAGATATGAGGAGCTGTGAGCTCTGAGTGCTAACAGCTACCGGCTGCTGATTTGGTTTTCTGATTCAACGTCAGTGACGGTAGGCTGAGATCCTTACCGCTGATTGGCTACTGCGCAAACGTGTCATTCGCATCAACCGCGTCTGTCCGCGTCTTTGTATTGACTTTACATGTAATCGCGCCGCCCCCAAAAATCGCATCGCGTCCGGTGTGAACGCACCAATGGTTTATGCATGGGTAATAGGGATGTGCATCTCCATCACTGAGGCCGATGCGATGCGCATCTCGATACGTTGCCACGATATGATACATTAACGATACATTTGAAACACCAGGCGATGCGATACGATTCACCCCTGTTGCGATACAGTTCCATACGATTTGATTCAACATTATGCGATTCGGGGCGATACGATGCGATTCAACACGATGCAAAATAATGATACTTCAATATGGTACGATAGAGGATTTTTGTTTTATTCCTTATATGCAGCAAATCATAAATTAACAAAAGTGCTTTACATATTTGGTTCTCTCTACTAGTACTGCGCATCTCATCATGCTGTTTATTTTTTACCTTAAAAAAAACAAACACTTGGACCTTTCACAAACTGGCTGAGGGCCCGCAACATTGCCTTCAGAGAGGGCAACCCAGCTGGTCTCAGAGAAGCCAGGGCCGAACTATCCCGTGGCATCCGGAAAGCCAAACGAAAGTACACCCGGAAGATTACAGCTCACTTCAGTGACAGTAGAGACACACAGAGCCTGTGGCAGGGTATCACGACCATCACTGACTACAAACCTCCACCACAGACCTGTGACAGTGACACCTCTCGGCTGAACAACCTCAACGGCTTCTTCGCACGCTTCGAAGCACAGCACACCTGCACAGAAGACAACGCCTCCACCCAATGACCAGGCTATCTGTCTGTCCCCAGGCAGTGTGAGGAGCACACTGTTAAGGATTAACACCCAGAAAGCTTCTGGGCCTGACAACATTCCTGGTCGTGTGCTAAAGGACTGCACCGCTGAGCTCACAGATGTCCTCACAGACATCTTCAACATCTTCATAACACCCCACACACACAGACACTCAAATCCAGCACCAGCCACTTTTCTTTTTTTGCTATGGACAGTCTGGCACTAATGTACATTCTCAAAGATATTGAAGTGACTATTATTTTTGTATATATTGATTGTTGTGCTTTTATTTAGGTCTTAATGTGTGCATATGTATAAATGTGTCTTTGATTGTGTATATATAGGTTTACACATACTTGCAAACATATTTTTACACTGAACAAAAATATAAACGCAACACTTTTGTTTTTGCTCCCATTTTTCATGAGCTGAACTCAAAGATCTAAAACATTTTCTATATACACAAAATAACCATTTCTCTCAAATATTGTTCACAAATCTGAAAAAATCTGTGATAGTAAGCACTTCTCCTTTGCCGAGATAATCCATCCCACCTCACAAGATGCTGATTAGACAGCATGATTATTGCACAGGTGTGCCTTAGGCTGGCCACAATAAAAGGCCACTCTGAAACATGCAGTTTTGCTTTATTGGGGGGGTCCGAAAACCAGTCAGTATCTGGTGTGACCACCATTTGCCTCACGCAGTGCAACACATCTCCTTCGCATAGAGTTGATCAGGTTGTTGATTGTGGCCTGTGGAATGTTGGTCCACTCCTCTTCAATTTTCTACTGCAACACTCCCCACGTAAATACACAGTGTGACAGTTAAAATGAAGGCTCGATAATCAGCTCACGGCATATAGGTGTAAGCAGGGGTCAAGTGCTATTTTTATAGGTGGTGTGTGGACCTCACACAAGCAAGCTCCCCCGGGAAGATTTATTTTAAAATATTTTAGTTAAAAGCATCAATCTGGTGCACTTTGAGAGCAAAATGAAGAGATCTATGGATACATCTCTCAACACCCAGATGAAAGAGAACTGTTAACAGATTTACTTTTTCTTTATGGATATTTTACAAATCACCCTTTTAAACTTTATTCTTTTTTTACTGTCATATAGTATTTCATACCCGTTTTTAATTTATTCTCTTATTTTTTTATAACTATAATGATCATATAAACGTGTGCCTCGGAAATAATTGTTTATATTAATGGTGATCAAAACGTTTGAGACCCACTGAGATAACACAGAGTCCTTTAGTTCACTGAGTCTCTCAGTCTGACAGGAGAGGACTCTCCTCCACTTTGTTGGTGAAAAAACTCCTTATCTCCGGTACCGGTGCGCTCTCTCTCTCGCGCACCCACACAAAATGGCTACCTACACACACACACACACACACACAACACACACACACAACAACACACACACACATCCAACAACACACACACAAAACACAACAACACACACAAAAAACAACAAAGCACACAAACACCACACATCACAACAAACACACACATCACACACACAACACAACACACACACACACAACACACAACACAACACAACACACACAACATCACACACACACACACACACACACACACACACACACACACACACACACACACACACACACACAACACACACACACACACAACACACACACACACACACACACACACACACACACACACACACACACACACACACACACACACACACACACACACACACACACACACACACACAACACACACACACACACAAGCTTTAATGAAACACAGAGACCCAGACGTAATAGTACTGCATCATATTATTTTCGAATCAATAATATTTCAAATTATGATTTTTTTTTTTTTAATCTTTTTTTTTAAATAACCATTTTTCCTCCTAGTCTCTCTCTCGGCACTGTCATGCCTCTGCGCCCCCCACTTTGGGAACCACTGGCGTAAAGGAAAGAATGAATGGGGCCACGTATCGTGAGATTTTGAGTGACAACCTCCTTCCATCAGCAAGGGCATTGAAGATGAAACGTGGCTGGGTCTTTCAGCATGACAATGATCCCAAACACACCACCCGGGCAACAAAGGAGTGGCTTCGTAAGAAGCATTTCAAGGTCCTGGAGTGGACTAGCCAGTCTCCAGATCTCAACCCCATAGAAAATCTTTGGAGGGAGTTGAAAGTCCGTGTTGCCCAGTGACAGCCCCAAAACATCACTGCTCTGGAGGAGATCTGCATGGAGGAATGGGCCAAAACACCAGCAACAGTGTGTGAAAACCTTGTGAAGACTTACAGAAAACGTTTGACCTCTGTCATTGCCAACAAAGGGTATATAACAAAGTATTGAGATGAACTTTTGTTAATGACCAAATACTTATTTTCCACCATAATTTGCAAATAAATTCTTTAAAAATCAGACAATGTGATTTTCTGGATTTTTTCTTCTCATTCTGTCTCTCATAGTTGAGGTATACATAGGATGAAAATTACAGGCCTCTCTCATCTTTTTAAGTGGGAGAACTTGCACAATTGGTGGCTGACTAAATACTTTTTTACCCCACTGTATGTATGCATTGTGTGTTTTATCAATATCATTTTTGTATATTATGTATTGCTCAACAATTTAAAATAAATACAAAAAAAAAAAGAAGTAAAACGAAGAGTCACAGCCCCGCTGATCACCTAAAGAGAGCTACCGAGTTTCATTAGGGCCTGAACACGAAGTGTGCGAAGACCTATTGTAATGCATAGAATTATTATTATAATTCTTTATAGTCTGGGGATTGGACCTGTTTTTGAGGGGGTTACAACACTATTCATGTAGCGACATTTGGCAACGCCGCCAGGACGGGTGAACAATGTTACATTCCGGAGTCGATGGGTGCAACATTTCCAACATGCTCGCTAGTGCCACCTGTGAAAATTCAGTTTACGAAAAATGTACATAATCGCAGCGTAAGTCTGACGGACCTGAAAATTGGCACACTTATCCGGGTGGAGCTGCTCTACATATTATCCTTTCGTATCCCGAAGCTCCGCCTACTTTTTTTAATTAGCATAATGTGAAATCCAGTGAAATATTAACTTAAATTTCCATTTTTCAATTTTCAACACCAAATGTAGTGTACAACATCAGTGGAGGATCAGACACATTACCGTAGAAAATGAGTACGAGGTGTGGAAAAATGTGGCCGACATCAATCGAAACGTATTAGCAAAAAGGTGTGGCCTAGACATAAATGCTCACAATTCATCCGAAATGTATCCAAATATCACAGATTTCGGTGGATAGGTTCAGTCTGTATTGGGGAATAGGCACAAACAAGCATGTTCATTTTGGACAATAGGGGGTGCCAAAAACACAACAAATGTATACCTCAAGAACGGATGGACAAAATAAATATAATGGGCGTATCCTATTCAGTTTTTTCTCGAAATCGAAAGGTTAAAAACACTTACGGACACATAACTTTGTGTTAAAATGAGTTACAACCTTAAAACTCGGAACACACGTGACAGCCCACAACCTTTTCCAGACTATACATTACGTACATTTGAGCAAATACGGCTAAGTAGCGCCCCCTATTGTGCGGTAGTCAAACTTGGCACAGACATTCCTCATGGAATTGCGGACATATTTCAAAATGGCTTCCATTATCCCCGTCCCCCATAAAGTCGGCCAATTAGAAAAATGTGCGTTTTAAGCGCGTTTTCGCACACTTCTCCTAGGGAAATGATCGGAAAAATTCCAAACCAGGAAAAGATCAGCCCATATTTAATGTGATAATAAATTGTGAATGAATAGTCGACTGCTCAAACGGGGAGCTCGTAAGCTAACGGAGAATGTACCATTTTTGACGATTTAAATGTCACAAAATCGCCAAAATGAGCTTCGGACGCTAAACTTGGAACACGTCACAGCCCACAACCTTTTCCAGACTGTACAAAAAAATCGTACGTTTTTTTACACCAGCTCAGTAGCGCCCCCTATTGTGCGAAAGTCACATATAGTTTCTCTAAACTACCCAAATCTTGCCACAGACATTCCTCATGGAATTGCGGACATATTTCAAAATGGCTTCCATTAGCCCCACCCACCAGAAAGTTGGCCATTTTGAGAAATCGGTGTTATTCATGCATTTTAAGCGCATTTTCGCAAACACCTCCTAGGGAAAAGATCAGAACAATTCCAGCCCAGGACAAGTTCAGCCCATATCCAATATCATGCTAAATTGCGAATAAAATAGTTGCTAGCTCAATTGGGGCGGACAGAGAATGTACCATTTTTGACGATTTACATGTCGCAAATGACTCCAAACTACTCGCATATAGTTTTCCCGATATTCACGAAACGCTGTATACACATTGCTATTATGATGGCACACATATTTCAAATGGCTTTTCATTAGCCCCGCCCCCCACAAAAATGGCCATTTTTCAAAATGGCCATTTTTTATGCATTTTGAGCACATTTTTGCACACTGCTCTTAGGGAAATGATCGGAAAAAATCCACTCCAGGACAAATTCAGCCCATATCCACAGCCATGCTAAATTGGGAGTAAAAAAGTTGCTAGCTCAATCGGGTCGGTCATAAGCTAACAGAGAATATACCATTTTTGACGATTTACATGTCGCAAATTACACCAAACTACTCGCATATGGTTGTTCCAATATGCACGAGACGTTGTATACATATTACTCTGGCCGGGAACATTTCATTCCAGGACAAGTGCAGCCCATATCCAATGCGATGCTAAACTGCGAAGGAATACACACACACACACACACACACAGGGAGTTAACCCCCCCAGCTGGATGTGAGGAGGAAGAGGATGCTATGGGGGGGGAGCAGAGGTCTGGAGGTGAAGCTGTGCCTAAAGATAAAGTGCAAGGCAGGGGAGGAAAAACTCTACAGACCAGGGTTTCCCAAAACTACTCCCCAGCTAGCAACGAAGCAAAACATAAATTGTTTTAGTTGCTACAAAGATAAGAGAACGTTTATCCCTTTGTAACACAGGAACGTGTCTTGTCACAGATAGCAAATGTGCAGACATGTTATTCACATCAACTTGTTTACCAGTCACCAAAACAGGAAAAGAGAACAATTCTTAGACCAATGGAATGATACATGAATGTTAAGCATTTTTCACGAGCTGGTTATCAAATCTTGGGTGTCAAAGCTTCCTGTTAGCACCTGAACACACAAATGTAGTCTGTTTTTATATAGGCAAAAATGTGCATAGATATTTGCATGGATTTACAACAACCGCTGAAAAAGATGCTTTGAAGAAATGGAAACATATGTACCATTAAAACTAAACTATCTACTATTTTGAGTTACATCATCCCACAGGTATTAATGTTGACAAAAAATGTTTTGTTTGACTTGTGTTATGTTACATTATGAACCTTAGAAGCTGCAGCCTGGTCGTGCAAACAGATGTGGTTTATCCGGAGTCAGCCTATGTCACGGTGACACTCCTCACTGTTCTCTCTGTGCAGTGTGAGAACCGAGTCACACCCGCTTCACCGTGTCCATCCACCACCAAACAACCATAGGGAGGTCATTAACTCTGTGTGAGGGTGGTTGTGTGTCATCCAAAATAGTTTTTATACATTTCAGAAACAGACCTACCAGTCTGGTCAAACAATTCTGTTCAGAGTGTATATTTCAACAAGAATATGATGGCTTCTCATGTTTTTTTTACAGACATTTATAGTCCCCACAGAAATAATCCAAAAGACTTATTTTTTCCTCGGGTCCACAGTTGGACAAACGCCTCACTGGGAACTACTTCTATCTATGCAACAACAAAACAGATCACACAATATCTATGATATAATGACCTGTCTCTGCAAATGACAGTGTCAAACAACATCACACATTGAGAAGGACTTAGCACATAATTGGCACTTTACTTTTAAAATGTTCTTTTGAAACTGATAATCAATACTAGGGATGCACCGATATAAAAAATGGTTGAGCGAGCGTAGTGTCTGGAAGTTTCCTGGCAGTAGCAGCAGTATAACAAAGTCAGAAATATAAACAACGGCCTCCCAAGATCATTGAATGTTGGATTTCATTTACCGATCTTGCACCCCCTCCGCAGCAGAGGCTCCTCAGAGGAGAGGAGACTTTGTATACCGTATGAATGTGAGAAGAGACAGACAGACAGGATAAAGACGCAGCAGCAGGTGGAGGAGGATATAGGTTCTGTTATTACCTGGTAATCAAGGATGCTGAAGCCGAGGCCTTTGCCTCTCTCCTTCTGCAGCTCCAACACCTGCACGTCTGGAGACCACTGGGCCAGCTCCCCTTCATCTTCATCTTCATCTTCATCTTCATCTTCATCTTCATCTTGCTCCTCCTCCTCCTCCTCCTCCTCCTCCTCCTCCTGGCTGTGTTGAGTCTCCATCAGCTCCTCTTCTCCAGGGGATTCCTGCTCATGATACACAGTGACAACGGACACTTGAAACTACTATTGAAGTCATTTCAGAGTAGTAATAGTATTATAGTTATTACTAGAGTGATTATATGATTCTGATGTAGAAGTATTAAGTAAAAAGTTAATGAGGTATATGCAATATTGCACACAGTTGCATCCAAATAAGATGACAACAATATATCAAATGATATGTACAGTGGGGCAAAAAAGTATTTAGTCAGCCACCAATTGTGCAAGTTATCCCACTTAAAAAGATGAGAGAGGCCTGTAATTTCCATCCTAGGTACACTTCAACTATGAGAGACAGAATGGGGGGAAAGAATCCAGGAAATCACGTTTTTAATGAATTAATTGGTCAATTCCTCGGTAAAATAAGTATTTGGTCACCTACAAACAAACAAGATTTCTGGCTCTCACAGACCTGTAACTTCTTCTTTAAGAGCCTCCTCTGTCCTCCACTCGTTAACTGTATTAATGGCACCTGTTTGAACTCGTTATCAGTATAAAAGACACCTGTCCACAACCTCAAACAGTCACACTCCAAACTCCACTATGGCCAAGACCAAAGAGCTGTCAAAGGACACCAGAAACAAAATGGTAGACCTGCACCAGGCTGGGAAGACTGAATCTGCAATAGGTAAGCAGCTTGGTGTGAATAAATCAACTGTGGGAGCAATTATTAGAAAATGGAAGAATACAAGACCACTGATAATCTCCCTCGATCTGGGGCTCCACGCAAGATCTCACCCCGTGGGGTCAAAATGATCACAAGAACGGTGAGCAAAAATCCCAGAACCACACAGGGGCAGGGCCGCCTTAATGCACGGACTGACCTGGGCTGAAGCCCAGGGGCCTACAGAGATTGGGGGCCTATCATGAGCCAATTAAAAAAGAAAAAAAGAAAATCTTTTTTTTTCTTTTTTCGGGTGTTTTATTTTAATTTTAAATAAACAAAGTATTGGCTTTCAGAATATGAAACTTTTATTTCCAAAATCACAAGATAAATACATTTTTGAAGCTTGTAAAGGGAAGAAGACAGCTCTCCCTCGCCACTCTGCTGTTCCGCAGCGCTGCCCCCCTCCCTCCGCTGAAATTATGAATGTAAGGCGTATAGTAATCATAGATAACACATTACATTACATTACATTACATTGCATTTAGCTGACGCTTTTGTCCAAAGCGACTTACAATAAGTACATTCGACCAGGAAGACACAACCTTGAAGAAAACAGAATCATATAAGTATATCAGGTTTCATAGAGCCAAACATTTCAAGTGCTACTCAACTGGCTTTAGGTAATCCAGTCCTTTATTAGTATAAAAGTGCTTCGTTAATCGTTCTAACGCTCGAAGTGGAGTCACGGCAGGGTCCGTCACAGTTTGTTTTCATCTGATCTCAAATAAACAAAGTCTTGGCTTTCAGAATATTAAACTTGTTTCGGCAAATTCAGATGATAAATACAACGTTGAAGCTTGTAACGGCATAATTACAAGCGCAGAACGGAGTAACTTGACGTCACAGCAGGCATAACAACAGCCGGTGTTTATCGTGAGTGTTTTCCCCGGGAAACAAACACAATACACACAAACGCAAAAATACACAAACACACACACAAACACACACACGTATACACACACTCGTGAGCTTCCCCCAGACCAGTAATCCAAATGAAAATATCTTCCCTCCGTACTATTTTGATCATTTGCTCCACTAATCAATCAGATCGATGGATTCCAGAGATGTTTCTCAAAAATGATGACTCCGTAACAGTCAGTAGGCACCACTTAACAGCCAATCAGGATGAGAATATGTTTCACATGTGACGTATTCAAATTGCGACTGATTGAGTGACAGATGAAAATTGTTTAGGAGAAAATGTCGGAGAAGAAAAAGTTTGAGAGTGGCGCTCGGAAAAGGAAACCTAACACTGATGTCAATTGAGCATGACATTCTTCGTGAGATGGATTTTAAGAACATCATAAAGGCTTTTTCGGAAGCACTGCAAAAGAGATAAGGCAATGCTGCACTATTCATTGATTCCCAGTAGCCTGCAGGTTTAAATGTGTTGTGCATCGTTTTACATAACTAGGTTTGTGTTAATCCACCGGAGATAATGATCATTCTCATCTACTGATACCTGGCATTAAGGCCATATGTTGCTGTTCATGGTGCTCAATTAGTGGTGTGTGTGTGTGTGTGTGTGTGTGTGTGTGTGTGTGTGTGTGTGTGTGTGTGTGTGTGTGTGTGTGTGTGTGTGTGTGTGTGTGTGTGCAGAGATTGATTTGTTGTTTAAATAGGGGGCCTACAAAAAAAAATCAGCCCCAGGGCCTGATGGCAGGTTAAGGCGGGCTTGCACGGGGGGACCTAGTCAATGACCTGCAGAGAGCTGGGACCAAAGTAACAAAGGCTACCATCAGTAACACACTACGCCGCCAGGGACTCAAATCCTGCAGTGCCAGACGTGTCCCCCTGCTTAAGCCAGAACATGTCCAGGCCCGTCTGAAGTTTGATAGAGAGCATTTAGATGATCCAGAAGAGGATTGGGAGAATGTCATATGGTCAGATGAAACCAAAATAGAACTTTTTGGTAAAAACTCAACTAGACGTGTTTGGAGGAGAAAGAATGCTGAGTTGCATCCAAAGACCACCATACCTACTGTGAAACATGGGGGTGGAAACATCATGCTTTGGGGCTGTTTCTCTGCAAAGGGACCAGGACGACTGATCCGTGTAAAGGAAAGAATGAATGGGGCCATGTATCGTGAGATTTTGAGTGACAACCTCCTTCCATCAGCAAGGGCATTGAAGATGAAATGTGGCTGGGTCTTTCAGCATGACAATGATCCCAAACACACCGCCCGGGCAACGAAGGAGTGGCTTCGTAAGAAGCATTTCAAGGTCCTGGAGTGGCCTAGCCAGTCTCCAGATCTCAACCCCATAGAAAATCTTTGGAGGGAGTTGAAACACAATCTGTGTTGCCCAGCGACAGCCCCAAAACATCACTGCTCTGGAGGAGATCTGCATGGAGGAATGGGCCAAAATACCAGCAACAGTGTGTGAAGACTTACAGAAAACGTTTGACCTCTGTCATTGCCAACAAAGGGTATATAACAAAGTATTGAGATTAACTTTTGTTATTGACCAAATACTTATTTTCCACCATAATTTGCAAATAAATTCTTTAAAAATCAGACAATGTGATTTTCTGGATTTTCTTTTCTCATTCTGTCTCTCATAGTTGAGGTATACCTAGGATGAAAATTACAGGCCTCTCTCATCTTTTGAAGTGGGAGAACTTGCACAATTGGTGGCTGACTAAATACTTTTTTGCCCCACTGTAGATAAAATAAAATCATACATCAATAATGTCACAGAAGTGTGTAATAGTCCCTCTAACAATACATGTTTTTATTTCAATGTCAAAATCTAATTAATCCAAAACCATTCAGTTTTACAATGATCATGGCTTTGTCCTTCAGCTGGGACTGCCAAAGGTCAGGCCCCAAAAATCAGTTCAACTATCTATTTCTAGAAGTTTAGAAGGCATCTTGCATGTGCAGTAAAACACTGGAGACACAGTGAGACAGAGTGAGACACAGTGAGAGATAGTGAGACACGGTAAGAGACAGTGAGATACAGAGTGACAGAGATATACAGTAAGACACAATGATAGACAGAGAAAGACATTGGGACAAAGTGAGACAGAGTGAGACTCAGTGAGAGTGAGACAGTGAACAAGAGTGAGACTGAATGAGACAGAGTGAGATAGTGAGACATATTGAGAGAGTGACACACAGTGAGACAGAGTGAGGGAGTGAAACACAGTGAGACAGAGTGAAACACAGTGAGACATTGTAGGACATAATGAGACGCAATTGGAGAGAGTGAGACAGAGGGAGAAACTGTGATACACATTGATACAGAGTGAGAAAGAGTGAGACACAGTTAGGCATAGTGATTCACAGTGACACACATTGAGACAAAGTGAGAGAGTCAAAAATGAGAGTGAGAAACAGAAACACAGTGAGACAGAGTGAGACACTGTAAGACAGAGTGAGACACATTGGGACGGAGTAAGACAGAGTGAGACTCAGTGAGAAAGAGAGAGACTGAATGAGACAGAGTGAGACAGGGTGAGAGAGTGAGACTGAGTGAGAGTGAAACACAGTGAGATAGAGTGAGACAGAGTGAGAGAGTTAAACACAGTGAGACACAATAGGACAGAGTGAGAGAGTGGAACATAGTGAGACAAAGTGAGACACAGAGATAGAGTGAGACAATATGGGACAGAGTCCCATTGAGTGAAATGTAGTGAGAGTGAGACACAGGGGGACAGAGAGAGACAGGGAGAAAGAGTGAGACAGAGTGAGACACAGGGGGACAGCATGAGACACAGGGAGACACATTGAGACAGGTCACCTGTTTAAGTGCTTGCTCCTGCACAGTGGCGCTTTGTCTCTTCTCCGTCTGAGTGCAGAGCATGGACGACAGCTTCAGCTCAATCTGAAATAAAAAGCAGCAACGTCAAATTTAGAATTCACCCATTTGATATATTATAAACTGTAGCACAACAATATGTTCATGATGTGTTTTCAACACAGTTATGTCTATTACAGAATAATCATTTAATGCATGTTGTGATCAACCATCTGTGTAAAACGTTTTTGTTTTAAACATATAAATACCTTTACAACACCAGAACAAAACCATTGCAGTAAATATACATTTCATTAATTAGTTTGAGATTTTGCTAAATGTTCATGTCAATTACCAATATTGAATGTGTGTCCCCCTTGTTGCTCTTCATAATCAGAATACGTCTATTAGTCCCACAGAGGGGAAATGTACGTTGTTACAGCAGAAAAAGAGCCAGCTTAATGTTACTTATAAGCATGCATACAAAAGTATTAAAGTTAAAAAGTTATAATAAAAAATATAATACAATTAAAAGTTACACAATTTACAAAATACACATCCTGTAACAGCCAGGTATATATTGCACAGTTATTAAAGGCATATATATATATATATTGCACATAGTTGGTTGGTATTTAACAGCAAGGGGTGTTATAGTCGTCGTGTGTGTGTGTGTGTGTGTGTGTGTGTGTGTGTGTGTGTGTGTGTGTGTGTGTGTGTGTGTGTGTGTGTGTGTGTGTGTGTGTGTGTGTGTGTGTGTGTGTGTGTGTGTTTGTGGAGGGGGGGTCTACTACTTACCTCCTCCACACTGGGTTTTGACTGTCTCATTGGTCCAGGTTGTAGTACGGGATCAGATCCTGGTTCAGATTCAGATTCAGATTCTGGTCCCAGTTCGGAGGTTGGGTGTCGGCAGCAGACCAGAGTAAAAGGGGGCGGCACTTCTTTGAGGAATGCCACCACTTCACGACGAGACTTACCGTACAGCTGAACATCATTCACCTACACACAATACAAACACCAGCTTACATAACCTTTACTTCAACATGAATCAAGATGGCCAACTCGTTCTGAGAATAGCCTTTTTGGCAATATCTCCAAGCCCTAAGGTCATCCATACATTGAAAGAGAGGTCGTTTTATATGGTTTGCTTTAATGAATCAAGGCAGTACATAACATGAGTTTTAAAAGCTATAAAGAGCTAGGTGACATCAGGGGGGTATACTAAGAAGCAAGTTTAACAGAGCCATGGTTTTGTAAAATCTAATAATAATGATAATAATGGGTTCCATTTATAAAGCACTTCATATTTGATTTAAAATCCCGAAGTGCTACAAGTAGTGAGCATGAACAGTATAAGTAAACATTACACAACACGGTAGAATTAATAAAAAGCAATACAAAAATAAAAAATAAATAAAATAAAAGGGTGATAAAAAGGTCGAGGCAAAGGCTCTTTTGAAGAGATGGGTTTTGAGTCCTCATCAGAGATAAGGGATCCTATCAAGGTGGCTATCAACTGTCATTGTGAACCCTGGCTTTCTTCCTCAGGCTCTGAGCGTGCTCATTGAAGGCATCTGGTGCATCATTTGATGCATCAAAGGGAACGATCACTGCAAAGCAACCTGTTGCTGAAAATATTAGAGGAATGCAGGAGGAAATCTACTGTAGCTAGTATGTGTGTAAATTCACACAAAATATATTGAATTGACCAAATGATGCAGTCTGTTCCTCCCGTCTGTTAATAACTTGAAAACTACCCATTTTAGCTCTTAAAATAGAACATATTCCAATGTGGTAAAATGATGGTTTCAAAGAATTAAACCACATTCTGTATTCACGTGAAATTCATTTGTTTTTTTTAATACCAGTGGGCAAATGGCAAGAACATACTAGAGGACATATTATATAAATAATATAAAACAAAATGCACACAATTAAATATGAAAATGTTTCCAAATATCCTCTAAAATAAGAACAACATAAAATGTTATGTATTTTAGTTCAGATGTTCTGCTTCAATAATATAGGCTGCTGCAGAAAAGATAAATGCATGTACAGTTGAGGCCTAAATGATTAGCCCCCCAGGAGTTATGGAACATTTTCCTAAAATTCTTCCCAATGTTTCCAGCATTGATAAAACTTGATATAATCAAACATTCACCAGTGCTATTTAGTAGCTTTGGTACTTTTTGGAAAATAAAATAAGTTTTTAGGCTTGCTTTATATCTAATATAGTGAAAAACGGGTTGGTCAAAAAATATTAGCCCCCATGTGAATGTTTGCTTTCAAAACACACCTAATCAATCAATCAGCTTTCAAGCCACACCTGAGCATTCAATCAGCATAAAAGGACTCCAAGAAACAGGCACATGAATACCTTATTGAGAGGGACTATACTACTACTCCTACTCACCATGCCAAAGACAAAGGAAATCAGTCTTGAGCTCAGAAAGAAGATAGTGGAGGCTCATGATAAGGGGGAAGGCTATACTGCTATTTCCAAGCACTTCACAGTGTCTCGAACTGCCGTACATTGTATCATAGCGAAGTACAAGGAGACACATTCTGTAAGAAATAAACCTGGGCGTGGTCGAAAGCGCAAGATTTCAAGAACTCTGGAGAGGAAAATAGTCAGAGATGGGTGGCACATCAGAGCCAGACTGAGGTTTGCCCGTGAACATTTGAAAGGTAAAGATGAGATGAGAACTGTTCGGGCACATGGATGTTGCTTATGTTTGGCGAAGAAAGGGAGAGGCCTTCAACCCTAAGAACACTTGTGTTATGTGTAACGTTGCTGCCTTCTTGGCCAGGTCAGCATTGCAAATGAGATTTTGTCTCAATGCTTTTATCTGGTTAAATAAAGGTTCAATAAAATAAAATAACACATCATGCTGTGGGGCTGTTTTGCAGCCTCAGGCACAGGGAGCCTTGTTCGGGTGCAAGGCATCATGAACAATTTAAATTATGTTGACATTTTGAGGGATAATATGAAAAAATATGCTCTTCGCTTAGGTCGTCGCTGGGTCTTCCAACAAGACAATGACCCAAAGTACGCATCAAAATTGGTCCAACAGTTCCGAAAGGAAACCAAAACCAAGGTGTTGGAGTGGCCCGCACAAAGCCCAGATCTTAATCCTATTGAGAATCTGGAGGGTGCTCAAAGTGAATGTCCATGCTCGGAAACCACGCAATTTGGACCAGCTGGAACAATTTGCAATGGAAGAATGGGCCAAAATCCCTCAAGAGACCTGTGCCAACCTAGTAAAGAACTACTCTAAGAGCTTGTTGTCAGTTGTGGCTCAGAAATGGTACACTATTGACTATTAATGGCCTGGGGGATGATATTTTTGACCAACCCATTTTTCACTATATTTGATATAAAGCAAGCCTAAAAACTTATTTTATTTTCCAAAAAGTACCAAAAGCTACTAAATAGCACTGGTGAATGTTTGATTATATCAAGTTTTATCAATGCTGGAAACATTGGGAAGAATCTTAGGAAAATGTTCCATAACTCCTGGGGGGCTAATAATTTAGGCCTCAACTGTAACTGCAGCATTAATGTAAAGGTACTGCTACACACGTTTACATATAGAAAGTATTCCCGCAGCTAAGAATCTGAACAGCTCCTAGACTGACTATAAAGTGACAATATTCTATACAAGGAAGAAGTTAGGGCCAATTCCAATCGTAAACTATTAACTGAACTTGGTATGGAGCACGTTATGTTGGCAGCATACATTGCCATGATGATCCAGCCAATTTAAAAGAGAGCCACTTTCTTTATACGGAAAACTCTGAAATAAGGTCAACTAACCTCAATGACCCTGTAATCTGGCTATGTAGAACACCCCTCAGCTCAACATTCAATCAGAATTGCACTTGTTTATAGATGATGACTTCTTGTGCTGACATAAAAAGACCAAAAAACTGTGGATCCAGGGTAGAGCCATGTGGTACTCCTTATGGAGTTTTTTTATCAGCAAAGATGAAGCAATGTGTCTGTGTGCAAAAGTGCAAATGTATCCACCTCCAGAAGCTCGTCCTCTGGTCTCAACACTCCATGTTTCTCCACAGGGCCTCCAGGGACTACTGAGGAGATGTAGTGGTGACCATCGAAGGAGTCCAGCTCCACACCAAGACGCAGAGTGTGGACGGGCAACAGCTGCAAAACCATACATCATAAGGTAAAGATACAAGAAAACTACAGATAATGGAATTCTAACTTTACATCAGGGGCGAGACGCCTTGGACGAAATGCTATCTAGAAACCCATCCATTATCGTCTGACAATAATTACGCTTTTTTTCATTTAAAATAAAACAGTTTAAGGATGTCAACTTGCTGATTGTGTTACATTTTGGTCGTTGGTGTCGTTTTCAACTCCAACCTCGCATCTTAGCAATTATGAAGTGAACTGGAGTGTAAACAATGAGGGGCAAACATAAACAAAGTTTGATTTTATATATGTTTTCTATACTGGAACCCAAATCAAATTGGTTATAGTCTAAATAAGTGTATGTGTTTCCATAATTGATTCAATGCTTAGACCACAGTTAAGTGTGATAAAGCTTCAGTTCAGATGTCTGAGTGTTATACACCTTAGAAGATTTCTGTAGCTCTGCATCATCTTCAATGACAGGATCCAACTTCACCACCTGATAACACACACAAACAAAATAGTCAGTATTGAACATTCATGAAGCTGGACAGTCAGTAAATGTGTAATATTATGAGATCTCACCAGA
>NW_022991726.1:358945-419147 GCF_902827175.1 Gymnodraco acuticeps | reverse complement strand
CGACTGCTTAATATGGTCGGTGTTTACATTAGCATCGCTAACGCTCAGAGCTAACCTGTACTGGAGAGCATGTGTGTGAAGAAGCAGGAAGTAAAAAGGAACTCACCTTGTGGTATAACCGGCAAGAGAGAAAGCCTTTGAGCTCCATACTGTTTCAGAGAGAATCCTTGATAATCCCTGATATGGCGTTTCATCACGGCAGCATTTAGTTTAGACAGTAGCTGCCGGGTTTTATTTTTATCAATTCTTTTTTAAAGCTTTATACCCCAAATCAGCACTTTAGAAACAGGAAGTGAAACAGAGGGATATGAGGCGTGGCTAGAATGGGGGATCTGTTTGGTATTTTGAGCAAAACACTTCAAAGACATGTTTTTTATATTTTTATAGATCTGAGACCTATGCTATTGTCTAAAAATAGCATGATAGGTGACCTTTAATATATCTTCATGCTTTATGCAAACTGTGTTATTGTGTCACTTCAGCTTTACATGAAGAAGCCTTCCTTTAATGGTGACAGCCCAGACAATATCTGTTTCTAATACACCGTTATTTAAGTCATCACTTCAAGGGTGACTAAAAAGAAAAACTGCTGACAGGAAACACAAATATGTAAGTGACTATGTTTTGATTTAGTTAATTGAATGTAAATGCATGAGAGAGGAAAGCTTTTGATGGTGTGTTTCATCTGATAGTCTGTTCCTCTGTGTCGCAGTCTGGCAGCTTCTCTCTGGAGACGGCAAAGAGAGGGAGACTCCCAGTCTGCTCAGAGTGCAGACGACTCAAACAGACGGCTGGTCAGTGAGTCTGTCCACCGCCAGACATCAGAACTGTAACCATAATTATCAACCAGATGGCAAACAGCACTGCAGTTCTTATTTTACTAGTAGGTTGTCATTTTATTGTGTTTATTCTTTACCCAATATTAAAGGTCCCCTATTATATACTGTTTTTCATCAATATATTACAGGTCACAGATATATACAAAACATGTCTGAAGTGTTTGGCTCCAAACACCAAACAGATCATTGCAGCATCCCATAATCCCCTCTGTTTCCAAAGTGCTGATTCTCTGTCTGTTACTTTAGATGAAAATAAGGAGCCCCTCCCCAAGCCCCTCTGAGAGAGATTTAGTTAAAAAGAACACAATGGTGCTCTAGGAGGAGATTCAGGTGATAAGGGGGGGGGGGGGGGGTTACCTTGGTTGCTGATTGGCTAACGGTTACACAAGACAACATCGTTATGACATCATAAAGTGGCCAAAATCTGATCAGCTCATTTTCAGACAGGTTTTTATAGAAATGGATCAAAAAGAGAGAGAATCTTTGTTCCTGAAACTTTCAGAGTCTCTTTCCACAGAGGGGACACATGTTGATGTAGAAGAGATATGAAGAAGAGGGGACACATGTTGATGTAGAAGAGACATGAAGAAGAGGGGACACATGTTGATGTAGAAGAGACATGAAGAAGAGGGGACACATGTTGATGTAGAAGAGACATGAAGAAGGGAGACACATGTTGATGTAGAAGAGACATGAAGAGAGGGGACACATGTTGATGTAGAAGAGACATGAAAAAGAGGGGACACATGTTGATGTAGAAGAGACATGAAGAAGAGGGGACACATGTTGATGTAGAAGAGACATGAAGAAGAGGGGACACATGTTGATGTAGAAGAGACATGAAGAAGAGGGGACACATGTTGATGTAGAAGAGACATGAGATGGGGGGCACATGTTGATGTAGAAGAGACATGAGAAGAGGGGACACATGTTGATGTAAGAGACATGAAGAAGAGGGGACACATGTTGATGTAGAAGAGACATGAAGAAGAGGGGCACATGTTGATGTAGAAGAGACATGAAGAAGAGGGGACACATGTTGATGTAGAAAAGACACGAAGAAGAGGGGACACATGTTGATGAAAAGACATGAAGAAGAGGGGACACGTGTTGATGTAGAAGAGACATGAAGAAGAGGGGACACATGTTGATGTAGAAGAGACATGAAGAAGAGGGGACACATGTTGATGTAGAAGAGACATGAAGAAGAGGGGACACATGTTGATGTAGAAGAGACATGAAGAAGAGGGGACACATGTTGATGTAGAAGAGACATGAAGAAGAGGGGACACATGTTGATGTAGAAAGACATGAAGAGAGGGGACACGTTGATGTAGAAGAGACATGAAGAAGTGGGACACATGTTGATGTAGAAGAGACATGAAGAAGAGGGACACATGTTGATGTAGAAGAGACATGAAAAGAGGGGACACATGTTGATGTAGAAGAGACATGAAGAAGAGGGGACACATGTTGATGTAGAAGAGACATGAAGAAGAGGGACACATGTTGATGTAGAAGAGACATGAAGAAGAGGGACACATTTTGATGTAGAAGAGACATGAAGAAGAGGGGACACATGTTGATGTAGAAGAGACATGAAGAAGAGGGGACACATGTTGATGTAGAAGAGACATGGAGAAGAGGGGACACATGTTGATGTAGAAGACATGGAGAAGAGGGGACACATGTTGATGTAGAAGAGACATGAAGAAGAGGGGACACATGTTGAGTAGAAGAGACATGAAGAAGAGGGGACACGTGTTGATGTAGAAGAGACATGAAGAAGAGGGGACACATGTTGATGTAGAAGAGACATGAAGAAGAGGATGTTGCATAATAGGTGACCTTTAATTATGTATACATCAAATATGTACCTTCTTGCTTACGATGTAATCATGTATGTATCATGTGTGTATCTTGTACACATGCTATGTCTTACTATTTTCTGTTTGCCTTGTGTACGAAATTGTCAAAGCTCTGCTATACAAATAAAGCTTTGTTATTCCTTCTACATGTATTGTTCCACATAGTACCATGAAATCCTCAGTTTTGGATGATTCGCTGATATATATTTCCAACTAGCTCTCCAATGTGTAATCACTGTAACAAAGCTTTGTGAAAGGGTTTGGCTGTTTGCTTCATATCGTCCTGTCACTGGTTACAGAGGACAAGTCAGAACAAGGTTTTTATTTCTCAGAAAGCAGGAAGAGGTGCAGTCACCTGATCCAAACGGCAACAAAGAAATAAAAGCTTTGGTCAACCAAAACTCCAATAAAAGCTTGTTGTTCATTATCTAAAAGGTGAAAACAAACCCCCATGATGTGACCCGAAGAAAACAACATTACGACCATTATCTGAAATCTCAACTCTAAAAGTAGGTATATATTTGAGCCCTATCTCGTCTGGATTCCCACAGCTTTTGAAAGACAGGGGGGCGACCACATGACGGAGTTCATACAGCAACTTCCCATCCTCTTTTTCATTTCTTCTTTCCGAGTAGTCTCTTTATGTTAAAGTCCTTTAAACTGCACACAGACTCACATATGCCTCAACAGTTCAGCCCCCGCAGGAAGTGCAAAGGAGTTAGAGCCTGAAAATACATTTCCTCCAAACTGCATGGGATATGATACTTTCATGGGAATGTTTTAACATTCAGAACCAATGAAATATCTATATTGTTCCATAAAATAATCTCACTAAGTCATAATTATATAACATCATGTTTATGTTGCATGCCATAGCAACATGGTGATGAGTCACTCTTGAGGATGTAATGTCGTTGTTGAGCAAGCATTTCACAGCCGAGTGAAGACAGTGCAGGAAATACATGCGGTGATTGCTATACAGACCATTTGGGATATGATTCCTATGAGACTGAGACAGACTGTGACAACACAATCTACAGTATCATTCATTCTTCCTTTTGTTGAGCCCTTACAGACTGGCCCTTTCTAACGACCTCATCTCTTCACAAACATTGACCCCCAGAGCAGGTCACTAGGGCCTCTTTCACACCCTGATTTATTTAGACATTATTCAGAGGATCTGTATGCAAGAACTTCAAAGATACTTGAGACTGCCAGCGCACTAGTACAACGGTTTTTTTGTTTATGTCCAATTGAGCCCATGTGTGAACAGATCCGCTAACTGTCAGGAGAATTTAACACAAATCAGTGGACATGTTGAAGACGTCTCGATTGCAGATGGCAACAATTTGAGAGACAACGGGATTCGGGAACTTCTGTCTGTAAGAACCAACGGCAAACGAATCACACAAATCCAGGAAACGCCAAAGAGATTCGACCACATTCACAAATAGCTACACGTCTACCGTTTATTCCACACCTTGTGCACACTCTACCTTGTTTGTGCCAAAACCAAAAGGAGTGTTTTCCATTAACGTAAGAAAGCTTCTTCTGACACAGACATCCTCCCGTTGTGTGCCACATGAACGTTAAAACCTCATTCTTGAGACATCATTACAACTTCAATCCTGTAGACATGCCTACGGGAGCAATTTGGGGTTTCAAATCTTCCCCAAGGACACTTTGACATGGGTATCGCACAGTTGACTGAGTGAAAGATCAGCTCATTAACCCAATTAAAAATAGCCGCTCCATTATATAGAGTTTATATGAGGTAACAGCTAGGGAGCAATTTCAAAAGGGACTAAAACCAAACATCATGTGGTTGTCGGTCAAAGGTATCACAGGAGATGCTACAAAAAAATATCTGTCCCACATGTTAGTGTAGAATCTGTTTTATATAATCATGTGTTTTAAGCCATACTATTCATTTAGTTTACAGGAAGGAGGGCGATCTATTTCTACGACCAACAGTTGTCTACATTTGCATGTGAGGTGTCAGCAGAAAAGGGTCATGGAACATGGGATTATTTAAAGAGAGAGGGGACAGAAAAAGCATCACAAAATTGTGTCAGGTCAGAGGTCAACTACGCATGCAGTTTGAGGCGTGTATAAGCTGTAAGATTCTCTTGGTCTATAGGGCATTACGCTGTTATACTGCTGTACAGCAATATCATATTTAACTTCAACCATCTGTGTGTTTTATTGATTCCTCTTTGTCTTATTCTTTTAAAGGTCCCCCATTATACTGTTCTTCATCAATATATCACAGGTCTCAGATATATACAGAACCTGTCTCTGATTGGCTGAAACACCAAACAGATCATTGCAGCATTACCCACAATCCCCTCTGTTTCAGCCCTGTTTCCAAAGTGCTGATTCTCTGTCTGTTACTTTAGATGAAAATAAGGAGCCCCTCCCCAAGCCCCTCTGAGAGACATTTGGTTAAGAAGAACTCAATGGAGCTCTAGGAGGAGATTCAGGTGATAAGGGGGGGGGGGGGGGTTACCTTGGTTGCTGATTGGCTAATGGTTACACAAGCCAACACATCGTTATGACATCATAAAGTGGCCCAAATCTGATCAGCTCATTTTCAGACAGGTTTTTATAGAAATGGATCAAAAAGAGAGAGAATCTTTGTTCCTGAAGCTTTCAGAGTCTCTTTCCACAGAGGGGACACATGTTGATGTAGAAGAGACATGAAGAAGAGGGGACACATGTTGATGAAGAAGAGACATGGAGAAGAGGGGACACATGTTGATGTAGAAGAGACATGAAGAAGAGGGGACACATGTTGATGTAGAAGAGACATGGAGAAGAGGGGACACATGTTGATGTAGAAGAGACATGAAGAAGAGGGGACACATGTTGATGTAGAAGAGACATGAAGAAGAGGGGACACATGTTGATGTAGAGGAGACATGAAGAAGAGGGGACACATGTTGATGTAGAAGAGACATGGAGAAGAGGGGACACATGTTGATGTAGAAGAGACATGAAGAAGAGGGGACACATGTTGATGTAGAAGAGACATGGAGAAGAGGGGACACATGTTGATGTAGAAGAGACATGAAGAAGAGGGGACACATGTTGATGTAGAAGAGACATGAAGAAGAGGGGACACATGTTGATGTAGAGGAGACATGAAGAAGAGGGGACACATGTTGATGTAGAAAGAGACATGAAGAAGAGGGGACACATGTTGATGTAGAAGAGACATGAAGAAGAGGGGACACATGTTGATGTAGAAGAGACATGAAGAAGAGGGACACATGTTGATGTAGAAGAGACATGAAGAAGAGGGGACACATGTTGATGTAGAAGAGACATGAAGAAGAGGGGGACCACATGTTGATGTAGAAGAGACATGAAGAAGAGGGGACACATGTTGATGTAGAAGAGACATGAAGAAGAGGGGACACATGTTGATGTAGAAGAGACATGAAGAAGAGGGGACACATGTTGATGTAGAAGAGACATGAGGAAGTGGATTTTGCCTAATAGGTGACCTTTAATGTTGTGAGTGTTACATCGGATCCACGACATTAGCATCTTACCTCCAGCACGGGTCCAGCTCCCAGGATGGTCCTCTCCACCCCGCTGGCGTACCCCTTCTGGCTGAGTGCGGTCAGGCAGTGGATCAGGAAGTTGGTGCTCTGGGTCTTTCCGGAGCCGCTCTCCCCGGAGATGACGATGCACTGGTTCACTCTCTTCCTGAGCATGGCGTAGTAAGCCACGTCCGCGATGGCAAAGATATGAGGCTCCAGTTTGCCCAGCTGGTGGTTCTCGTACATCTTGACGTACTTGGGGTTGTAGATGGGCAGGAACTTGAAGGGGTTGATGGCGATGAGGATGCTGCCTGCATAGGTGTAGATCTTCTTCTTGTGAAAGCGTGTGCGCAGGTTGTTTAATATGCTGTCCTCATTGAGGGCGGGGAGGTTGCACAGGTCTGCGAAGTCGTCCTGTGGAGGAGGAAGGAAGCCTCTGGCTGCGAGCTGCGCCTCCTGCTCCTTAGACACAGGAGGGAGGTGGACATAGTGGATGGTGCCATCATGGTTCCTCTCCTGGTTCAGGGAGGGAAACAGAAAGAGCTGAAATTAGCTTAGCCATTAACTGCTGAGACTGATACACTCTATGTCTGAGAGAAATACAAATATTCTCTTTGTTACATTTTCAAAAATGTGTAAAAAAGTTAATTTCCCAACTATATGTATCTTGCACGCCTAATTTAAATCTTATGTATCCAGTTGTATTCTCAGTCATTCCCAATCACATGCATTTTTGCTATAAACTTTAGTATTTAAAACACTTTGGAAAAAAAGATATTTGTGTTTGACGTGTTTAATAAGTAAGATATTAGTTCAAAAGCATGTGTTTGGAAAGTAGCTAGAATACAAATGGATAATTGAAACTCGGATTATATTGAAATAGTTGTGTGGAAACCGATGATTTGATATAGTTTTGCTGTTGTTAAACTTAACCCTCATTTACTTCAATTCTTTCAAATGTTCTCCATTTTTTGATTCTTAAATTTATCAGTGAGGTTTCGCCCGAAAAACAAAAGTTTTCATCAGGGGTTCAAGGTAACATAGGGTGAGTTATTTATATACAAATGGTCCTTTTGTTTGTGAATATTCCTTTAAGCACAGTCTCAAATAGCATTGTATTAAAAGGGATGAAATTATATTGGAAAATACTTTTAATGTAGCTAGGTTAACTGCTTTTTGTGTGTAAAGAAAGTGTTATCTAGCTTGACCACTTGTTTTTGTTTCTCACTGAACATGGCTCCACAGAGGAAGAGAAAGCAGAAGGAAGCAAAAAGCAAGTGTCGGGCGGTGGGAGGATGTTTCTCAGTGTCCTAAGTTCACGATGTCGGTCTGCAAAGTGAACTCTACTACTGTAGTAAGAAGTAGAATCCGAGGCTGCGGGGGTGCGTCTCCTGGGCTTTTTCGGGGCCACAGCAGGAACCTCTGAGCGGGCAGGTCTCCGGCCTCCAGGACCCACTCCTCGCCCCCCACACTCCTTCACCTCCGCCAGAACATACAAGCGTCCGGGGTCCAGCCCGAGAGCCGCCGCAGCGTCCGAGATCACGGAGGCCGTTGTTGCATCTTTCTGAACTCTGAGGAAGAACAAATAAATAAATAACTTAGTTTGATCAGCGCTGGGTTACAGTAGTTCTTCTTTTAAAGGTCTGCTATTATACTGTTTTTCATCAATATATTACAGGTCTCAGATATACAGAACATGTCTCTGATTGGCTGAAACACCAAACAGATCATTGCAGCATTACCCATAATCCCCTCTGTTTCAGCCCTGTTTCCAAAGTGCTGATTCTCTGTCTGTTACTTTAGATGAAAATAAGGAGCCCCTCCCCACGCCCCTCTGAGAGAGATTTGGTTACAAAGAACTCAATGGTGCTCTAGGAGGAGATTCAGGTGATAAGGGGGGGGGGGGGGTTACCTTGGTTGGTGATTGGCTAATGGTTACACAAGACAAAACATCGTTATGACGTAAAAAATCTTATCAGCTAATTTTCAGACTTTTTCAGTTTTTATATAAATAGATCAGGACAAAAAGAGACAGAATCTTTTTTCCTGAAACTTAAACTTTCAGAGTCTCTTTACACAGAGGGGACACATGTTTCTGTATAGAAGACATGAACAAGTGGATTTTGCATAATAGGTGACCTTTAAGACATAAATAAAAGCACAACAATAACTTCCAGATCGATCTACACAAATACTCAACGCTGTCCCTCCTGTGGCTGTCTCACCTGAGGTTGCAGCAGGTCAGGGTCTGAGCAGCGAGTCGGGGGTAGATCTGCAGGAGGTACGAGCGGTCCTCCAGGTCGATGGGGCTAGCTGGACAGCCGCCCCCCCCTCCTCCACCACCTGCGTTCGTTGCCATGGTGGCAGCGCCATCTCTGACACTCATCCTGGGCCAGGGGGAGTGGCCTCAGCATGCCGCGCCCAGCGCCTCCTCTCACCACGCAGCACCTGCAGACACACGGTCATTATCATCAGGGGTCATAGGTCACTTTGCTTTTATACATTCATACTGACCAGGGAGGGTGATCATTTTCCATTAGGGGTGTTACTTTGCTTAAATGTTTCACGTACAGTCTTTTTTTTACAATAAAATGTAAATAAAAGAAAAATGCAAGAGCCAAAGAGCATAACAAATCAAATGAATTACATTTTTTACTCAGAAATTATTTAAAAAGTATAGGACATTAGGAAAAAGTAAAACAATATTTTATATAAAATCTGTACAAAAAAAATACAAATATGTAAAACTCAACAAAAATGCAATAATATATATATAAAAGTACAAACAAATATATTAAAGAATATGAAAGTGTAGGAATGTGCAAATACAGTATGAAGAATAAACGACGTCTACAGAGAAAATCTCAAAATGCATATGTTTACAACACCATTTTTATTTTGGTTTATCAAACAGTAAACAAAGCTGAAGATGTATTTAATTCGTAGCATTATTATTCATTTCTATGGATTTAGTGATAATATCTAGGGTTGCAAAGGGGCGGAACATTTCCAGTACATTTCCATGGGAAGTTAAACTGGGGAATTTTGGAAATATTTCATATTGGAAACTTTCCATGGGAATTTATGAGAACTAACTGGGTTGAGGGTTATGTAATCGAATTGTATCATAAACATAAACTTTTTGTTTGTCATAAGAAAACATCCATGCAAAATGATACAATTAAAAAACATGACATTTCAACAGATTTATTTGTAAGTAGAACAGAACAAGTTTTAATTATTTTATTGAACAATAATTTGTTTCATTGAAGAACAAAAACATGAATGTTGAGTTAAATATTACTCATCCCCCCAAACCCACTCATTCAAAAATATGCTTTGGGCTCAAGAGTGTGGTCCAGTCTTGTAGAAATCATCTGTGTATGTGATGGAGGAATGCACAGTGCCTGTAGGGGGTGTGGTCTCAATAGCCATGCAGTAAGCAGTGTGTGATGTGCATGTGATGGAGGAATGCACAGTGCCTGTAGGGGGTGTGGTCTCAATAGCCATGCAGTAAGCAGTGTGTGATGTGCATGTGATGGAGGAATGCACAGTGCCTGTAGGGGGTATGGTCTCAATAGCCATGCAGTAAGCAGTGTGTGATGTGTATGGGATGGAGGAATGCACAGTGCCTGTAGGGGGTGTGGTCTCAATAGCCATGCAGTAAGCAGTGTGTGATGTGTATGTGATGGAGGAATGCACAGTGCCTGTAGGGGGTATGGTCTCAATAGCCATGCAGTAAGCAGTGTGTGATGTGCATGTGATGGAGGAATGCACAGTGCCTGTAGGGGGTGTGGTCTCAATAGCCATGCAGTAAGCAGTGTGTGATGTGTATGTGATGGAGGAATGCACAGTGCCTGTAGGGGGTGTGGTCTCAATAGCCATGCAGTAAGCAGTGTGTGATGTGTATGTGATGGAGGAATGCACAGTGCCTGTAGGGGGTGTGGTCTCAATAGCCATGCAGTAAGCAGTGTGTGATGTGCATGTGATGGAGGAATGCACAGTGCCTGTAGGGGGGTGTGGTCTCAATAGCCATGCAGTAAGCAGTGTGTGATGTGCATGTGATGGAGGAATGCACAGTGCCTGTAGGGGGGTGTGGTCTCAATAGCCATGCAGTAAGCAGTGTGTGATGTGCATGTGATGGAGGAATGCACAGTGCCTGTAGGGGGTATGGTCTCAATAGCCATGCAGTAAGCAGTGTGTGATGTGCATGTGATGGAGGAATGCACAGTGCCTGTAGGGGGTATGGTCTCAATAGCCATGCAGTAGGGCTGTACCCGAATATCCGAATATTCGTTCGTTGGAGTACTATTCGGGTTTCAATTTCATTATTCGGATATTTGTTTTTTTCCCTCGAATGTATTGAAATCTCCAATATCAACGTAAGAGCTTGTGCCTCTTCGGGGGGCCCTAACACTTAACCATAAACGCTATCGTTTACTTTCTCCGTCTTTATATGTAGATATGACTTTTTCTCCATTAATCTCCTTCATGTTGTTTCCAAAGCAACAACAACTTCCTGTCAACAGCGCTAACTCTCCTTCAAAATAAAAGCATGTCCATACAAAATAGAAAGCCAAGCCAAATTACACTTGAGACATATACAACTGCAACGAAAGTAACAAACACAATGCAATATCCTTTTCAATTTCAAAGAACACAAATTGGGTTACATACATTAACAGATAACTATAAAACAACAATACTGTAGAATAACAAAAAGAATGCCGTGAATAAACCGAAACACACGTGTCAAAGCGGTTCGCTGCTGATTAAAAACATGAAAACATATAATTGTTTGTGTGGTATTAGTTTAAGCAGACTGTGTCTATTGTTGTGACTTAGATGAAGATCAGAACACATTTTATGACCAACTTATGCAGAAATCCAGGTCATTCCAAAGGGTTCACATACTTTTCTTGCAACTGTATTCTCTCCAACAAACACTCAGCACTAATGTAAAGCCAGAGGAAACACAGCGAGATAATGAAAGTGTTCCAATACAAACCTCTCTGAAGGCCTAAACAATGACTCATCGCAGCTTAGAGCAAATATTTTAAAATGCAAACAAAATAGTTGCTTTTCAAACAAAACCTCCGACCCTCATGAGAAGCTCATCCTTTGGATTGGACAATCTGGATATCATTTAACTCTGCTAGAGATGTTTGTCTTATATTAGGCTAGATGCAAGAGGCACTACAAGAAAAATATATTTTATAGAATACACAGCTTGTAAATGATCACCAGAGTATTTGTGAAGGCCATCAAGTTGCCTTAACATCTCTCTTTGTAATCAGTCGTTCATCATAGAAATATGTTAAACTCTGTAGAGTACAGTGGGAAAAGAAACCACACAAAACATTTAGCAATCACCACTGAAATGTGGAAATATCAGACGAGATATGTGAGTGAGAAGTCACAAACTGTAAGGTGAGAAACCCTGTAGTTGCTGTCCTCAGATAGGTAATAAGAGAAGTGATAGTTGCTATGCTAAAACCTAACGCAACTAAACAAACTATAAAGTAAACTATATATATTTGGATTCTTAGACATTCTACTGAGAGAAATGCTTCAATGTAGTGAATGTAGATAGTTTCCAATTTGTGGTTTTCCTTGTATCTGAAAATGAAGACAAGAATATTTCCACTGCTTAATGAAACACATGGCCCGGGTACAGGGTTTACATTACTCTAAAAACACTGCTGTGCATTGTTATCACAACACTTATAAATAACTTCACCACTGAGAGTTTACCGTATGCTACGTCTGCAGATGCTGCGGAGAAACTGAATCCTTCCGCTTGATGATAGCAACCAGGACACCAAAACAGAGAAAACTCTAACCACAAATGGTGTAATGAGCATGTGTGTTATTCACTCCCAGACAGCAGGACTGTATGACGTTGATATTGGTGATAGGATGTTAAGCAACTTTTCACTACAACAACTTATCTCTCCATCCAAGGATAACACTCTGCCTGGCAAGGTTCCAACACTAAAGGACTTAGATCTCAGAGAACTTAGCAGAACACTAACAGAGAACAGAGTAATAGGTTTGTTTGTTCTTCACTACGGATATCTCTGATTTCCTGACCGAGGTGAAGCTGCATTCAATAATAGTAGGCTCTCATATGAACTAAACCACAATAAACTAAAGGGGGCACGACACACTTCCTGTTCTGGTGAATCACATGACAAGGTTCATGCTTACTGCAGTCAATGAGTTCAAGCTCCAATTATTTAAAGGGGACCTATCATGCAAAATGCACTTTTGTACGTCTTTTAAACATGAATATGTGTCCCCGGTGTGTCAGGGAACTCACCAAGTGTCAGAAAACACAACCCTCTCTCTTTCCTCCATACCCAAATCTCTCAAAACAGGGCTTTAACGGCTCTGATACAGACTGATACAGATTTGAAATTGTTCTGACATCAGAAACGGGGTGCTCCGCCTATGGGCAACTCTCCACCTATCAGGGGAATGAGAGGTTGCGTGGCATGGTAACAGCATGGTAACATGACGCTCGTGCCTCGCCCCCCTCCTTTGCAGGGGGCGTGGTCAGCTGCAGCTCATTTGCCACAGAATCAGCCCTTGCAAAAACAGGGCTGGAATAGAGCAAATAGAGCGAAATGAGGCATGGCTAAAATGCATGACCTGTTTGGTATTTTGAAAAAAAAACTTCACAGACATGTTTTATATAGGTATGGCCCTACAATATATTATTCAAATATAGCATGATAGGTTGACTTTAAGGAGGTCTTTAAAGCAACTGCAACACTTTTTACAGCAAGAGTTTCTTTCAATCAGGGCTAAAAACGTTTCTGTTTTTGCTGAGATAAAACATCATTATACTTCTGAACCACTTGCAGGATCTATTAGGCTCTTTCACACCGAGTACTTTTCCCAGGAATAGTTCCCGGAACTTTTATTTCCCCGGAACCAGTGGCGGCGCTAGGGGGTGGCTACTTGGGCTCAAGCCCCGGATGTTTTCTGAAAAGCCCCGGATGTTTCACTGAAAAAAAAAAAAAAATGTCTCGTGAGTAATGTGCAGTACCGGAGTCCACCAGAGAGGCAGCCGCTGCGGGACATTCGCTTGCGTACTGCGTAGCCTTCCCTGCCCTGAAGAAGAAGTGATCCTTCCTAGTGCCTGACAAGTTTTAAGCTAATAGCCTATAAAGTGATGGATATTAGAAAGTTATTTTCATCGAAGCAGGCGCCACAAGCTGCAGCAGCAGTGTCAGCAGCTGACAACAATGTCATCACCAGCAGTGAAGAAATGGATGATGTTTCAGGTTTGTGAATCTAATGGTGATATCTGCGAGTGATGTAACGTTAATGTTATGAGTAACCACACTAAGTATACCCTTATATGTTAGTATTAGGGCTGTCAAGTTTAACGCGTTAATAACACGCTGGTGCGCTGGGCTAATGCTAATAATGCTAATGCGAGGAAATAAAATGGCGGCTTCACAAACACTTTTCAGAGTTTTACGAGGCGTGGTTTGCAATTCGCCCAGCCAATCAGAAATTGGAACCTTTTTCTGCTCTCTAGCAGGCACTAACAAGGGGTGAAAAGGTTCCCGAAAAAAAAGATCTTTTTGGTGTGAACGCAACATCCCAGGAACTATCGGAACTATTCTGGGAAAAGTACGGGAAAAGTACTCCGGTGTGAAAGCGCCTTTTGTATTTCCAAAGTTCAATTTAAACTATCTTCTCTCTCTTTTATGAATAGTCTGGTTCTCCGTTGGACTTCTTTTGTGTGTTAATACTTGTGTAGAGTACTTTAAATTAGATTAGTTTCATTGTTGACTAATCTGCATATTTTCTCCACTGATGTATTAGTTTCTTGGTCATAAAAATTAATAAAAATGGTGACTAATGCGAACAATCAATCAGTCACAAAGCCCAAGATGACAATCCTAAATGTATTTTTCTAGATGTATTTGCCTGTTCAAATTGAACTCCAATAACAGCCAGTGAGGCGGAAAGCAGACAATCCAAACCATTCAAAAAAAAAAACAGATTTGCCGTTATGTTAAGAAGCTCCGCAGTTAGTTAGCATAGGTTAGCTAGCTCATATAAATTCATGGATAACAGTAAAACTATCCTCAATGCTGTCTTAGTGAAATGGCTCAGGTTATTTTGACCAAAAGTCTGATTCATCTTTAGAGATAAAACCAACCACTTTAAGAGTCTTATCAAACACTATAATAGGCCCCCTGTTGTCCACCTATAAGAGAGGAAAGAGGACCATTGGGTTCATCCATAGGAGCAGCAAAAATATTGTGGTTTTTCAACACCACAATCTACTGTACAGCAGTCTGAGTCAGTACATACTGTAACCATGTGGGGCTAACACTACTCTGTCATTAGCTCTCAAATCATTGTACCATCACTTCTTTGTACAACTGCAAGTTAACTTCACTCCACGCCCAAATGACTGACAGTGTGGTCAGTAACAGACTGACAGGACGACAGCTTTACAGAAAGATGGCCGACATTACAGATTTGTTTTAGTGGAAACTCTTTGAAGACATGCCGAGATATTTCAGGTGTGAGTCAGAGCTGGACGACAGCTAGAAATCAAGGTTCCTGCAGAAAAGTGAAATATATTAAAGTGTGAATAACAGAGACAGCAGCTGGGTAAAGTTTGGTCTAATGGTGGATCATGTAGCCTCAGTAATGTATTCTGTGCACACTGCCCCCCTTTGGGAAACAGGAACCTGGTTTAAATCACTGCCCTGCTTTGGTAACATGATCCCGGGTTGAGTCCTGAAAGCACCGAGCCCCACAGTTTATCACTTTAATAATCAGAGCAGAGACAGTTTATTTTCTCAAACTGAAAAAATAAGAAACGTTAAAAGACCCTAACAGATGTTTGCAACGCTTTACAAACTCATGATGTCCCATTTTAACGTTTGTTTTCACAGAAACTTTCCAAGACTGATAAAAACCAAATGGAGTGATCCTCAATAATACACACAGCTTTCCTGTTCTGTGAGCCTAAATCATAAAATGGCTACTTAGAGGATTGCCTAATTTTTCAATCATGTGCAAACAAATGTGGTTGTGTAATGGTGGAAAAGATAATGTTGGTCTTTCCTATACTGCTAAACCATCAGATGTTTTGTAGAGAGAAGCAAATCTCACAAATCTCACCAAACAGTTTCTATCTTTAGGAAAAATGAAAGAGGCCCTATTCTGCTTTTTTTCCCTGTAGTGGTTTATAGATTTGTGTGCATGTAAATGGTCTGCAAAGGCTAAAATCCATGCGTTTCTCCATGCGTTTCTCCACCCCCCCCCCCCCCCCCCCCCCCCCCCCCCGCCTGCCTGAAACGCCTCCATTGGACTCCTTTGTTTACTTCAGGAACATAATGGCATCACTATGCAACACTCACACTCCCATTGGCTAGCGCTCCGACACCTTGTATGTGATAGGCTAAGGGGCGGGACATCTTCAAGCGGTTGACCAATCACACCCAATATCCTTCAGTCAAGTATTTATTTTACCGGCTGAAACAATGAATTGCCTTTGTGTGTCACACATCCATACATTACGGAAGATTTCATTGAGATAATAAGGTATTATGTTGAATAAAACCTTAAATAAACCAGAGCTAAATGTGAAGCAACATTATTCTAATATACTGATAAACAGTAAGTAAATGTAGGCCTAAATAAGACTGAAGAAGACTTAATCTGAAAGTTATAAATGAAATATTTGACGCCAGACCAGGGCTGAGAGGGTGTCCACCCCGAGAGCGGGGGGGGGGGGGGGTTGACGTCACGTCGTGTCACGTGACTTGAATTTTGAATGGAGCCGTCCCTTATAGATACTATCTAGTTACGTATTAGTGATGGGAATTCCGGATCTTTTTAGTGAGCCAGATCATTTGGCTCGGCTCACTAAGAAGAGCCGGCTCTTTCGGCTCCTAAACGGCTCTTCATGTTACCACAGTTTACCACGGAGCCTCAGTATCGCCGCTGCGAGGCACTGGCAGTTCACACGCGTGCTCCACTAGCACCCCCAGTCAAGGCTCGCCGGCAGTACACTTTCCGTCAAAGGAACATGCTTTGCTGGCGGCGAAAATAATCCCACCAGACTCCTTTGCCCCTCCAACAGAGGGATGTCCTCGTCCTTTTTCCTTTTCGTTATTTCAAGCGATAAAAACTCTCGATCTTCTCTCTAATTATTTATTTTTTGGACGCCCTCGGCTCGAGTTCAGGGCGTTCCGAGCTGAATAAGAGCGTCAAATTACGACAAGACGCCCCCCTGGCGGAAACGCTGCTTCACACTTATGTCTGGTATGGTAAACAGTGCTGTATGTTTTTATACTTCATAAATACTTTGGTACAAACATTACCAATCTTGTGGATAGCCCCTTTACTCGCCCAAATGGAAAAAACTAAGGGTATCCGCAATTGCTGGGTGTTTACGTCAGACGCTGTGTTTTAAAATGAGGTTTTCCTCTTGTTTCTGTGATGCTTAAGGATTATCCATCAGTTTATCCTTGACATATTCATAAAAAAAGACTAATGTGAATGTGTTGTTTAACACATACACAGAGACAAAGATATCAAACAGATCGAATAGAGAACAGCAACAACAAAGACATCTTCACAGATCCCACTCTGGAATCATTTAGGAGAAATGGAGGGAAATGGAGCAGCTCGAGAGTCATGAGCTTGAGTCTTTGCCAGTCGGCTGACCACAGTCCCAAAGACATGCACGCCTGTAAAATGCCAAGGCATGGAAAACTGTACAGACCACAAAAGACAGTTCATTATTATCCCTGATCATGAGCCCTGTCTGGTTTAAATCTGTGACTTTAACTCCTGAGCTGCTCTCCAAAGAACATCTATAAAGTACAGTGTGTGCGTGCGTGTGCGTGTGCGTGTGTGTGTAAGGAGATTTCAGTTGGAGTGGATGAGCAGGGAGAGAAAAGCTAAGGGAGAAATGGGGTGAACAAAGGGAAAGAGAGGGAGGCAGAATGACAGACACAGAAAGTAAACATCTAAAAGTGAGACAGAAAGAGAGAGGTCCCAGGAGACAATCAAAGGAGACTGAGGCTTTGAGATCATTCAGCTTCCTCCCTGAGATCCTCTGCTAGGATACCCAGAATTCCTCAGATAAGACCCTCGGTTGTCTGCTTTGCATTGGCTTAGCCTGGCACTTTAGCTGCTTACAGAGGGCTGAAGGGACAGGACTACGACTGAGGGTGGAGAGGGGGGGGCATTAACAAGTACAAGCTCCTTAAAGCAGACCGTTTTTTTTTTAAGGCGGTACCACTGATCCCTATTGGACTCACTAACCCCATCCCACCTTAACCCCTCATTATCCAGTCGAGGAGAAAAGGCTTGCAGTAAATTAAATCTGTTGTAAATTTGAAAGTAGAATCATAAAGACTGGCAGCTTTAAATTCATCTGGAAGTATTTTATGCATTTTTAGGGAAATTAGGAGGAAATGAGAGGAAAAGTCAATGTAATTTATATTTAACTTTATTGGCTGTTTCTTGTTGATGTTGTTTTATGCTGCTTAAATTAGGGCTGTCCCGTATACCATTTTTCGGGGCTCCGGATATTCGGTAGTAATCGGCAGCGAATATTCGGCCCGTGCGGGGGGGGGCGGGGGGGCCGTAGTAATCAGCAGCGAACCGCTTCAACACGTGTATTTCGGTGTATTCGTTGGAATTAATTTAGTTATTATACAGTATTGTTGTTTTATAGTTATTTGTTAATGTATACAACCCAATTTGTGTTCTTTGAAATTGAAAAGGATATTGCGTTGTGTTTGTTACTTTCGTTGCAGTTGTATATGTCTCAAGTGTCATTTGGTTTGGCTTCCTATTTTGTATGGACATGCTTTTATTTTGAAGGAGAGTTGGCGCAGTTGACAGGATGTTGTTGTTGCTTTGGAAACAACGTGACGGAGATTAACGGAGAAAAGTAATATCTACATATAAAGACGGAGAAAGTCAACGATAACGTTTATGGTTAAGTGTTAGCACCCCCCAAAGAGGCACAAGCTCTTACGTTGATATTGGAGTTTTCAATAAATTCAATTTGAAAAAAAAAAAACGAAACGAATATCCGAATAACGAAATTGAAACCCGAATAGTACTCAAACGAAAGAATATTCAG
This sequence comes from Gymnodraco acuticeps, assembly GCF_902827175.1. NCBI lineage: Eukaryota > Metazoa > Chordata > Actinopteri > Perciformes > Bathydraconidae > Gymnodraco > Gymnodraco acuticeps. The sequence goes on along the minus strand of NW_022991726.1, from coordinate 400,750 downwards.
ATACAGCCTAGTGAAAATCAATAAAGAATGGCCGCTAAACAGAATAACTTTTCAAAATAACCTTATTGAAACATCAATGAGTACAATCAATTTAATAGCGATGTAACTAAAACGACTTATTGATATGTGTATTACTTTTAGATTTATAGTATTAGACCACCCATGCTCATGTCTGGGTCCTCTGTCACAGGAGAACTAGTCATGAGGGGGTCAATGTTCACCGAGCCGTGCTGTAAACAGTAAACACTGAAGGTTACGGCCCATGTTATGCTGTTATATGCTGTCATTCTGACCAGCACAATTCCAGAAAAAAGGCACACCATGAATAAAAGTGTGTTCATGCATGTGCACAAGAAGAATGAAGAACAGTCACTGCCAAACTGGAAAATAAATATGTAGCTTAAAGAAGAAAAAAAAACTCCTTTTAACGTCATAGCCGAGGGCAAGGTGGAGTAGTTGGCAGTAAGAGCGGGATTTTCTTTTTGACAGTGACAGGCAGGAGTGAAACAAGCCAACCAGGTCTTACTCACTTTCTCCAAACTCCTTTCCTCGACTTCAAACAGAGAAACGCTCCACTCAGAGAAGAAGAGGGAAGAGGAGGAGCTATTATAAGTCTACAGTGCCAATTAGCACAGAGAGAGAAGGAATCTTTTTGCCTTTATATGGTCACTTGTGTTTATGATCTCACTTAGAGGTGTGTGAAATCCTTGAGACTACTAACACTAAATGATCTTCCTAATGGACCTCCCACGACTCATACAGATATAGAGTGTATAAACAGAGCCACCAGCAGCTGACTGTGATGTGGCAGGAAGTGAATGACCCAGTGACACATAAAGGGTCATTGAGCTTCAGCAGGAATACTATAAGCATTTCTCTCCATGATTCTCTCTCGCTGTACACCTCACACTCTCACACACACAAAGAGGTGATCTCAAAGGAAACAAGCGTTGCTGTCAGCAGTGAATGTGGAGACTCCCAGAATGTATGATAAATCTCACGAGTCAGAGCCACAAGCAGCATCTATCCTGGACGAAACTAGTGACTACTAGCGATCTCTCTATATGTCTGCAGTAACACATTTCAGTCAAATAACGGGATATCTTGAAGTTGTGGTTCGCACAAGGATCGGCGCCAGGGGAGTCATACATTACAAAACATTTCACAAGAAGGAATCTCCAAGCAGCCTGTCTATGAACTACGTCCAAACAGATGCATGGAGTTGTACAGGAAAAGAAACAAAACGTTGCATAAAAGGAGTTCTTTCCTCCATAAGTGGATGTTTGTAAAAAAAAAAACTAGCGATTCAAGTTGCTTAAAGTTGTGTTTAATCAAGGAGCATATGGACAGAATTGTACGAGACGTTGGCAGTAAGGTTGGTTTGTTTCGCAGAGAACGTTGGAGGCAGCGTTTCCGCCAGGGGGGCGTCTTGCCGTCATTTGACGCCTTTATTCGGCTCGGGATGCCCTAAACTCGAGCCGAGGGCGTCCAAAAACAATTAAATTATTCGAGAGAAGATCGAGAGTTTTTTATCGCTTGAAATGACAAAAAGGAAAAAGGACAAGGACATCCCTCTGTTGGAGGGGCGAAGGAGTCTGGTGGGATTCTTTTCGGCGTATTGAAGATCGTTTCCCCGACATCGGCGGTGCCTGCTACAGGACAACACGGAACGTGCACGATTTGGACGCGATGAGCGGTGCTAGTGGAGCACGCGCGTGAGCTGTGAGCACCAGAGCCTCGCAGAGGCGAAACTGAGGCTCCGTGGTAAACTGCGGTAACATGAAGAGCCGTGTGGGAGCCGAAACCAGCCGGCGCTTTAATACCCTCATTCACACCAACGGTGTTTCGGGGCCAGTTCGGAGCTGGAGCTTGAAAAACACCGGGTTTTCCTCTTCACACCGCAGCGGAGCAGCCTCTTAGCTCCGGAATCCGGTTCGTTTCAAGCACCAAAAAATTGTCCGGCCAGAGTAAAAGCACCACATACGTCACGCTTACGTCGAGGCGGGGGCAGGGGCAGGGGCGGGATCAACTCCTGAACAACAACAAGAAGCCCGCGTTGTATCCAGCTTGTACACAACGATGGAGAAACTTAACAAGCAGCAGTGGTCCACTGAAGAGACCAGCTACCTACTGGGAATCTGGTCTTCCGAAGAGGTACAGAGGAAGCTGGAGCACAATCGGCCATTGTTGTTGTTGTCGTGTGAGCTGTGAGGGGTTTCCGCGCGGTTTGGCTTAATGAAGCAGGCACGCAAACGGTTACGTCATGACGCAAACGATGACGCAATGACGCAGCACCAGTCTGACTTCTGGGCAGTGTGAAAAGAGCCTCCGCTAAACCGAAGAACCGTTTCTGAACCTGAAAAGCTCTAGCACGGAGCTTGAACCGGATTTGCGTTGGTGTGAATGAGGTATAAAGAGAGCTGAGCCAAATGATCCGGCTGACTAACGTAAAAAGACAGTAAGGGACGGCTCAAGTCAAAATTCATTGGACTGCAGCTGAACACAGTCACCAACTGATTAAAAAACGGCAAAGGGATAGAGAGGTCTTTGAGGGCTCTATGAACCGTTCAACAGACGATCTGTGGAGGTATTTAGAGTCCTTATAAGAGATATTTAAACATCAAGAGCATTTTTATTTAGTTGAAAAATATGAACATGCCCGAAAGACAAAAAGCCTACAAGAATGTCTTCAACTTTGTTCAGGAGGATTCATCCCTTATGTGCTTCCCCTCATGAGTTTTGTAGATGACTCAGAAAGATGAGCAAGTTAAGAGTCATTACAAGACAAGTAATTATGACAATTGCGTAACAAGTGGTGTGTCAGGGAGACATGACTGCTTCATTACACAATTAAGATATTGGACTGGCAGGAAAGGACATAGCTTGTTCTAAGGCTGGGTCGAACCTAGTTCTCTTTAGGAATTCTTACATTATTTCGCAATGGTTTTACAAATTCCAATTATACCTCATTCACACCAACGGTGTTTCAGGGCCGGTTCGGAGCTGGAGCTGGAGCTTGAAAAGCACCGAGTTTTCCTCTTCACACCCGCAGTGGAGCAGCCTCTTAGCTCCGGAATCCGGTTCGTTTCAAGCACCAAAAAATTGTCCAACCAGAGCAAAAGCACCACATACGTCACGCTTACGTCGAGGCGTGGGCAGGGGCGGGATCAACTCCTGAACAACAACAAAAAGCCTGCGTTTTATCCAGTTTGTACAACGATGGAGAAACTTAACAAGAGTTTCAGAGTTTTAGTGTTTCTGCCATATACTGTATATATAAAGGTTTCTGCTCATGGTGAAGCAACGTGTCGGCGTGTTAAGGTGGAACCTGAGCATTCACGTTGATCACCTCTCATTATAAATCTATAAAACTATAAATATTAAACTTTACTTCACGTGTTCATTTGAGAACAGCTGTTACATACCTGGGTGAAGGTTACAGTTTCATTTAAATGAAAGATACAACGTTACTCCACACTCATGGTTCAGTCCACCTTAAGAAATAAGACCGACCTCGGAAGCAGTTGTGTTTTAAAAAAAACTTTATTGACACAGTACACTTTTTATAAGAATATAACTAAACCACAGAAATGATTCCGGAAAAAGCTGCAGATAGAGCCATAAGAAATGAATGAAACTGATTTCATTCCGCGCGGTTTGGCTTTATGAAGCAGGCACGCAACGGTTACGTCATGACGCAAACGATGACGCAACGACGCATTACCAGTCGGACTCTGGGCGGTGTGAAAAGAGCCAGAGCTAAACCGAAGAACTGGTTCTGAACCTGAAAAGCTCTAGCACGGAGCTTGAACCCGGAGTTTGCGTTGGTGTGAATGAGGTAATAGAGCTTCAAAGATCAATAGGACAATGTTTTTGGATAACTGATTAATTGGTTTGAGTAGAAGTTCTCTGATTCCAGTATCTTAAATGTCATTATTTGCTGGGTTCCATTACTTTTCTATGACTGTGGAATATCTTTGGGTTGTCCCAGAAAGCATTTAAAGAGAAAACGTAGACTTTTTTGACGCCATTTTCTGACAGTTCATGAAGCAAACAATGAAACGTTTAAACCAGGAAATCCTTGACAGATTAAGCAACAATGAAAACAATTGTTGGTTTCAGTTCTTATGCTGATATCTTTGGACAATCTAAAGACCTTGAATAGGATTTAAATAAAGCTCTGTGGGTTTTGACAAGATGCGTGCTCGTAAAACAATGGACCCGGCGAAGGCTGAGTGGAGGTTAAACATTTGAACATTGGTGCTTAAGGTAAGTGTAATCATTTGGTTTTAAACTGAGTTCCAAACATTGCAAAGTCCCCAGGTCCACTTGATCTGAGTGCCTGGCTTCCAGACCGAGCTACTTCCTCTCCCAGGGGAAAGTGCAGCTGAGGGCCGCCGAGGTATCCATCACCACCGCATCTCTCTCTGCATGACCTCATGGAGATGAGAGGTGCTGGCTCTCAGCCAGAGAACTGCCCTCGGGGGGAAATGAGCAGCCGAGGCAAGGCCAGTACAGATTCACTCTCTCTGTGTGTGTGTGTGTGTGTGTGTGTGTGTGTGTGTGTGTGTGTGTGTGTGTGTGTGTGTGTGTGTGTGTGTCCTCGCTGGGATTCACCCATGCACTCTGGACAAAAAGACAGAGAGATAGAGCGAGAGAGAGAGACAGACACACACACACACACAGAGATAAAGAGAGAGACACACACAGATAGAGAGAGAGAAAGAGACACAGAGAAAAAGAGAGAGAGACACACTCACAGAGAGAGAGAGAGAGAGAGAGAGACAGAGACAGAGACAGAGACAGAGACAGAGACAGAGACAGAGACAGAGATAGAGATAGAGATAGAGATAGAGATAGAGATAGAGATAGAGAGAGAGAGAGAGAGAGAGAGAGAGAGAGACTCTATAGGAAGTACAGATGCACCCAAAATGGCTGTGAATGGATCAGAGCCCTCCCACTGGAGCCATGTGGCCTATTCAAAGATGCAGCCTTTTGTTTAAAAAAAAAAAAAAAGACCGAAAGCTCAATCAGGGAATGAACTCATCCAGCAGACACCAACTGGGCTCAGAAAGACAGACGCAGATAGAGGGAACTATGAAGAGAGAGTGAAGGAAAGGGAGGAAAAAAGGGCACTAAAAGCTCATCTCCTCCCCCCCTGTTTTAAGTCCAGCCACGGACAATAAAACCAGAGCTGAGGAGCATCTGCTGCCTCCGTCTAACGACCAGGATAAAGGAGCCGCAGGGATGCACTCTTTGACTTGTTGATATTACCCTTTTCATTCAATATGGAGCCCCAAGCTCACGGTCAAAATCCTCCTCTCTTCCACAGTTAAGCTACTGGAAGAGGAGTATAGCAAACCACAGATGTTGTCTCTGCATAGTGCAAGTCTTTTTAAGAGAGCTAAAAACCTGTTTGACATCAAAATCAGAATCAGGTTTAGTGCCTAGTAGGTTTTACACATGAGGAAATTAAAATATGTGCAGTATTTGAAAGCTGTGCAGATATTAAGAGAGGTAGCATGTGAACAAATGTGCGGATTATATCATGTTATTATTGCTATATGTCCTGGATTTCAGCTCAACCTTGCCAGCTGTCTGTCAGACTAAATCAGCGAAGCTTCCATGGACGTATAGCTAATCAATTAAAACATCTAAGTGCACTCCATTGATCCGCCTCTCCCAATACCACGCGTCTGAGTCCACGCAATCGACTGAATGAAGCGGGCTGCTGTTTCATTTGACATCGCTCCGAGGTAAGAATGACCCCCGAATCCCGCTCCGATCATCCAGCTGTAAACACACCGGACTTTCACTTCAAAACAACACAACAAATCACTGCCGTGTTCTCTCCTCCGCGGAGTCAGCCGGTTCTTGTGTTGCTTCAGGCCACCTAACATTAGTGTTAGCCGCAGCTTTATGAACTCCCACTTTATGTGGTTTCACAGCGGGTCAGTAATCCAGCAGGGTCCCGGTACAGCTGTCTGCCTTTGCTAGACTGCTGGGTTTCCACTGCTTCCTTAACTTTACCCCCTGTCATACCACTGTCTTTAACAGAAATCTCCCCCCAATGCCTCCGACCGCCTGCTGGTCACCCCCCTCCGTGTCTGACATTTGACTCTTTAACTCAATCCAGATGCTAAACCACACTGAGTAGAGGAATTGGAAAAGTTCATGTTGAGGAAACTGGTCTTACTATAAAAAACTCCTGTCCTGGTGTTTATGGTTAACACGTAATGGCTCCTTTACTGTTCTGTTGTTCGGTCAATCATACCTAAGGGCCCACTGAGCAAAAGGTCGATAAAACAGATTTGGAAAGTTATTAAAGTGCTTTCATCCAACCGATCAAAACAACATGAAGCTGAGTTCTGCGACAGCGCTAGGTGAAGCTCACATGCAAATACACATGCAAATACTCCCCGAGTAATATCCCAGTCCCATATTCCGATATTACTAATGGAATTATATATATGTTATATCACTGGATAATGATTACTGATGCATATGGGTGTCTATAACAGCTGGTAATGGGGGAGCTGATTTTAAATACTTTGTATACTGCTGCTGGATTGGTTAATCGATAAGATGTTTATTTTTAAGTTGATATTTTGTATTAGCTAATAACATACAAAGTAACTAGTGACGTAGTGGAATAAAAAGTACTGCCTTCCAAGATGCAGTACAGAAGTGAAAATACTCAAGTACCCTCAAAAATTGTACAATCATTGAGTAGATGTACTTCATTACATTCCACCACAGCCTTGCACAGACTCAGTCACAAGGTTCTTTCATCCACGAGTTAATACTAAGTTTGAGATGATGCATAACCAAGATGGTGCACAGAAATATATGTTTTCAATCAGCGTGATGAGCTGAAACTTGAGACCCAAAGCAGCAGCGTCCACATGAAACACACCAGAGCAGCGAGGCCAGAGCATGTCTGACTTAATGTGACCCAGAAGGCCCTGCGGAGCCTCCTTGGCTGTTTTGGGATTCCTCGCTGGTTGGTGGTGACAGGAGATTCAGGAGAGTTTCCTGAGCAGTCACCATGTTAGACTAATAAATAAACTAGCGGTGGACAAATAAAGCGGAATTAAGACACATTGGATGCTGGCATGTTCTAATGTCTTATTGCATAAAGGGGGGGATGAAACAACATAAGCACACTAGCATATATATTACTTTAATCAATCTAAAACTCTTCATATTTGCAAAACTCTCGATTTAATTTCATGGTTTATGTTTAAATCTCACGGAAATAGGAATTTTTCTCGTATCCTTTGTGTTTTATGATAGTAAATACATATATTTTGATTTGTTGGTGTTCTCAGTCAGACAAATACCTAATTTGAATATATGTTCTTCTGCTTTGGGATATTATAACGCCCATGTTGTACAATTTCCTAACATTTTATAGAGGGACTTGTTTGTCGATTGTTCAAAAATATAATCCTCAGATTCATTCTTAATGAAAATTATTGTTTGTTTTTTTACAGCCCAGCCTGAATTAAGCCTGTTAAATCGTTACTAATATTAGCACAAAGTGTTAATCTAATTCAGATGCTCCTCTACAGTTACGGAAACACTTCCTTTCAATCAGCAGGACAAACACAACCACACAGCGTGTCTGGAGATGTGGGGCAGCTGCAGTCAGAAACCAGGAAGAGGAGGAAAGGAAGTGAGGGAAGGCGGCAGACAGAGGGGATTATTGTACACGCTCACTCATGTGGGCTACCCTGCTCTAAAAACATTTCCTAAACACATGACTCCTTTGTAGACCAGAATAGTCCCTGAGCTGCACCGAGTTCATACACACTTTAAAGTCCCTTAGCCCTGCCGCCCGCTACACACACTTTTCTTTATTCCTTAAGGAAAAAAAAGTTCAGACAGCATTGTGCGGTGCCAAACAGCTTGTGTCTGAAAGCAAACGTCACAGAAAGCTACAAACTAAGGCCTCTGCTTCCTCTGCTGTGGCACCATGTTTTAAACGGTGTACCAATTTGAATGCTTGTGTTAGTACACTGCATGTTGTACACTGTAAAACTTGTGTGTAATTGTATACGGCTGCTGTGCACTCCGCAGAAGTGACGATAGCAGCTGTCAGCTACTCAGCTAGGTAGCTAGCCAGTAGCTAGTAACGTTATCATTCTAGCAAGCAAGTCATTAAAGACCCCCCGATTAAACCCGAAAAAATAAATGGTGGCTTCCTTTAGACGTAGATAGTGGTATGTTATTAATAATAAGACACATATACCTTGGCGAATGTTGATTGTGAGAAGTGTCCCAATGTTCCAAACTAGCTTTTTGACCCTGAAAGCACCATCTGGCTACTCATAGTACACCACTGCTTTTTGCCATACTTAGTCTAGGTTGCACTTATACACTCAAATATTCACATGTAAGTACAGAAGTACGCAGACTAAACAGTGGGGTTTGCTGAAAGCTGTGCCAGAATCCCAATCTACCAACTGAGAAGCGCCGGTATGTCAGTATTATTACTCATCCTATATTTGATGCATGCCTTGACCTCAGTTGGAACTCCAAAAGTGGGGCAGAAAGCAGCAGGAGGGCTAGCAAAAAGAGCTTATAATGAATGAATGTGTAATGAATGGGAGTAACAAATGGTGGTAAAAGCACAATCTCAGACGTTGTAATATAAAATGTATTACATGTGGTGCAGGATGTATAATCTGTTGGATCAATCTTCCCTGTGGTTTCGTCCTGATGGTGTTTGTGTGGCTAAGGTGTGTGGATGATGAGCATCTTAGAAAAGGATAATGTAACTTCTAGACCTGTTGGCCATCTGTTTTGTTTTCACAGAAGTGGACTGGACAGTAACAAAACTGATGCTGTGCAACGTCCCACAAACTCATTGTACAGCAGAAAGACAAACCCAGTCCAAGCTATTTTCCAAAGATTTTCTCCTTCTGTCCTTTTTCTTCTAATCTGCACGGATCACATCACGTCTCCTAACACTCCCACATGGGCCGCCCTGTGTGAATGATTTCTGTCAGATGAAATGTAACTTACATATGGAGTTATTCACCAGGGACCACAGTCCAGACTGCAGAGTAAAAATAGAGCAAAAACAAACGGAACAGAGCCAGAGACACAGCCAAGGTCTCCCGCTCCATCTCCCTCCACCCTCAGCTTGTCTCGTTCTTTCCATCTCTTTCCCCATCTGTGCCTCCCTTGTCTGCTGGGGCTTTGCTTTTTTTCACTTCTCTTGTCACTCTCACAGCTCCTCAGGCATCCAGAGCTAAGACATGCCTGCTGTTACCAAGCTGAGGGCACAATGCTGTCTTAAATGCTGACACAAAAAGGCTACAAATGCCCCAAATGTGCCTTGTATTCATATGCTCGGACGGGAAGTCTAAGTCTGACGTGAACAAAAATGTGTGAGTTCACATTAATTATGTTTTGTGCTGTTTGCCAAAGAACATCAAGCTTTGTCACATAATTACCTACATTGAATTATGAACAGGTTGTGGTTACGTGATCAAACTGTAATCAATGCAGTATGGAGAAAAAGGGGAGTAAAATACACGTTCTGTTTTGTGAATGCAATTTATTACCTTCACCAACGACGGTATTTTCTTCATTGGTCTGTCAACAGGATTACCGTAAAAATACTGACATGATGTTCAGGTGGAAGTGTGTACCATGAGCCATCAAAGAAAGAATAGATTGAATTGATGATAACAGTTTAGATTAGGTGAAACAAACATTTTGTTCCACTTTCGGTAACATTTTGAGATAGGGCCTCTGTGATTCATTCAGCTGATGTCAGACTGATCGGAAAAATAAACAACCCACTGGGAAAATCTCACCCCCAAGGTCAGAAACTCGTCAACAGCTTTGACATCTGATTCTGAGTAGATGCCCTCGTCAGAGATAACCATCATGCATTGTGCATATGTATCTGCGTCATGCAGGAAGATGTTCATGTTCTGCAGAACTTACGCATGGCAGATGTGTTTTCTGTGGTTTTAAGTGAAAGATAACACTGGTAAGATTAGGTAGATAATGGTTGTTGTGAACTTGTGACGGCTGTCGCCTCTCCGGTCCTGGTAATTCTGTGTTGCTGTATATGTATGTAAATGAGCTGTGTAGTTGCCCCAACGTCATTGGCTGCCATCCGGATATGACTACAAAGCCTGGGGACACCTATCACTCGGGAGGCTCTGCTGCGATCAGACGCCTCACTCATTTTGCTCCTGTGTCGTGCACACGTTAGACTTTAGAACTCGTGTGAGCCGTGTTTAGTGCTGTGTGTTAGCGTGTTGATATATGTACTTAGAGTAGCGTGGTGATATATGTGTGTAGCGTGTTTTGGTTCCCCTGTGTTAGCTGCATTTCCCTGCGGCCTCCTTCCTTTAGTTGTGATTAGTAGTAATTAGTAGTGATTTCAGGTGTGGAATTAGGCTCACTTGTAGAGTCCTCCTTCTGTTTACCTGTGTCCTTTTGGCTCTTTAGTTTGGCTTAGGCTATATTTGCCCTCATTTGGTTGTACACCTGTTTGTTATTCCATTAAACCCTATTATAATTATTTCCAATTCCATTCTGGTGTGTGTTGCCTTCCTCATCCCTAGTGGGTTCGTCACAGTTGTGTAAAGGTGCTTGTTGAAGGCAACGTTTTAAATTAGAAAACAAGTCCAATTTAGCCTAAAAACTGCCAGCTAAAAGCTTTAACGGCTCGTTTCTGATGATTTTCTTGGCTAGTTTCTTTCCTCAGACTACAGGAATAACTGACAGGTGTCTCAGGGCAACATTTTGGTTAATATTCATGACAAACTCAAGACACTGCATCTGCCTGGCGCTACCTAATGATGCAGTTTTGACAGATGGACTCTGGTGCAGAGTAACAGTAAATTAGAGCCTCAGGGTGTGCCTCTCTCCATAATCCAGAGCCAAGGGACAGGATCAGTGACCGCTGAGAGGATGGGGGGGAGGTTACAGCTCTCACCACAGCCATCAACCAGTCCGTCACAGCAGTTGCCCTTCCTGAGGGAGAGCTCTGCAGCTGAGGGGCAGAAAGGCTTCAATAGGTCACACTTCTGAGAGCTTTCTTAAGGTCCTTACACACCAAACTGACACCAAAGACCACGTCCCGACAGAACGTCGCCTCGCGTCTCTGCGTCTTGGCCATGTTTCGCACTGGAACACACCGCAAAGACTTCAGCCGACGGCCAAGTAGCACGTACGAACTGCGCATGCATGACAATAACTCTCCTTACCAGCAGGCGGCGGTAGTGTGTATTCGTCATTCAAAAGAGGCAACAACCGGAAGAAGACAGACTGTGTGATAACCGAGAGAAGAAGAACAGACTGCGTGATAAACAAACAAATAGCATGTGCGTTCCATTTTCACTTTACAGCGAGAAGCTCATGGGGCTTTCCCGAACCTGTGTCGAGAGCTGGAGTTAAATGAAATCTCAGATTTGCCTTCTTAATAGTTTCTTTGGGTCCCTCACTTCCATTTCGCTTCTCATGCACTGATTCGCTAGCTGAACAGCCAATCAGAGTGATTTCTTTAGCCGACAGCCTCCCGATTAGGGCTGCACGATTTTGGGAAAAAATCGAATTGCGATTTTTCTGACAAATATTGCGATTGCGATTTGCGATATTTATTTTTTAGCGACCCAGCGGAAGTTTATTGTAAAATGCGGCCATAACTCCGGCTAGGAAGGTCGCATCAACGTACTCCCGTCTCTAGCACCCCCGCAGCCCGAGCTACGAGTGAAAGAACTAAACTTACATGAAACTTCCGTTGGGTTGCTTTAAAGTCAAGCTTCAGTTTAAGACTCACCCTGTAATAGAAACATGTGATGGAGCATTACTAACCTGACCCAGAAACCATCTAGGAAAGCTCCATAGGAAGCCATTTGGAAAGGGCAGGCACTTTCAAAAATACTTGGCAGGTGATTGGATCAATCTGTCTATCACCTTCTATCATGGGCCACTTCTGATTGATTAACAATGGCTGGTACATGTGGAGCACAGCACTTCTGATTGGTGTGGATGACTGACACACAAGAAAAAAAAGATTATGTTAAAAACAATCGCAGACTTTGCGATTTGATAATCGCATCATTTCGAATCGCGATTTCGATTTAAAATCGATTACTCGTTCAGATTCAACATGTCGAATCGGCGGCGGAAGGTGTCGGCACGGCCGAAAAGACACGACGGTGCGGGGGACACCAAGACACACCAATCTGAGTAGGGCGACACAACGCTCATCGACGGCCCGACATCTATCGACGCCGAAAATCGTCTTGGTGGGACCTTTAGTCTCAAGGTCATCATTACATCAGCTGGTGGCAAAAAAGGGGAAAACTGGAGGCAAGCAGAAATCACCTCAGAGTAGTTGGCTCATGTTCATGTGTTCATCATCTTTCTTTGTTGTTTTTGCTTGTGTTGCCAGAATCAAAAGATGAATGGTTTTTAAATTAAATGTACAGAGACAGCTATGATTAAACGTGATAAGAGGTAAGGATTGGGGTGAGGCGATCATTAAAAATGCTCGAGATGAGATGAGGTTATATAAGTAGTGTCTTTTGTAGGTGTGGATATTAGGGTTGGGCGAATGGAAAGAAATCGAACAACTTGGAATAGATACACAACAATGACATTTTGGATTATAATCACCAGTTATGTGGATAAAGGCAAACAATAGAACAGATAGCTGGTAAATACAGAACATCACTGTACATTACACTCTACTCATAATGCTAAGACAATACAGTCTTTAAAAACCAGGAAAAGACACTTTAGATATTACAATATCACAAATCTATCATTACATTGCATTTAGCTGACGCTTTTGTCCAAAGCGACTTACATAAGTACATTCGACCAGGAAGACACAACCTTGAAGAAAACAGAATCATAAAGTACATCAGGTTTCATAGAGCCAAACATTTCAAGTGCTACTCAACTGGCTTTAGATAAGCCAGTCCTTTATTAGTATAAAAGTGCTTTGTTAATAGTTCTAACGCTCGAAGTGGAGTCGAAAGAGATGAGTTTTCAGTTTGCGCCGGAAGATGTGCAAGCTATCTGCCGTCCTGATGTCAATGGGGAGCTCATTCCACCATCCTGGAGCCAGGACAGCAAACCCACGTGTTTTCGCTGATGGGAACTTGGGTCCCCTTCGCAGCGAGGGCGCAACGAGTCGTTTGGCTGATGCAGAGCGTAGTGCACGCGCTGGGGTGTACGGTTTAACCATGTCCTGGATGTAGGAAGGGCCAGATCCATTCGCAGCATGGTACGCAAGTCACTATCACAATGTAGCCTCATAATGAAATGAATATCAAATAATATCCATGTATGGCCCAACCATAATGCATATACATAGAGAAATTGGAGAACTAAGAAGAACTGAGGGTGGATGGTGACCCACTTCAACTCTCTTAGAATAGTTGTATAGCCAAAGTGTTCTGTAATAGGCTTTTTCGATATTTGTATACCTGTTTACGATATACCCTCGTTTCTTCTTACTATACGCAGGTTTCTTTATCATGCGAATGATCGTAGACGTTCGGAGTAAGTCACATTTTTTTCAGCCAATGTTTAAATAACTGACCAACAAATCTGACCCTAGTGATTCCGGGAAATATTCTGCCTCTTTACTTGCAGAACAAGGGTCTTTAAAGACAGATGTGATTGGGTATTGTTTAGAAAAAGGTTGCATGTGTTATTGGTCAGTGGGGATATTGATGCGTGGAACATTTCAAAGAGGATTTACCAAGAGAATCAAACTGTGGAGTCATGCAAAGTATATTAAAAACTATTGTCGACAGTTTAACTATTTGTGTGTTTTTGGAGCTGAAATGTTTCTGTTTGGTTGCTGACGAGTTGCAGGCTCTCTCTGAGACAGATCTCCAACCACAGGAGAGAAATAGATAACGGAAAGCAGTAACTCATACTGTTTTTTCTCTGAGAAGTATAAATATTCCAACATAAACAGCTGAATAATTCAGTAAAAAAGCGAACAAGCTATAATCCTGGAAATCAGTGCTGTTGGGCTACATGTAGTACGGCTAGTAAATCTGCTTTACTGTTTGCATTTCTCTCGTTACAATCTCTAAATTGAATATAGATGAAAGTGTGTAATCTAAACACAACTATAGAGAGCACTTTTACATGTGTATTTGAACTTAAATGCCATATTAAAGTCAGTGTTTAAGCTTCATGAGAGTGGATTGAATCGCTCTTCCATGACGTCGACGGATCAGTTTTCACTTCGCTGTGGAAAACCCCTGAAGAAATGTATATCTTGGTTAAAACTTTTAGCTTATAACGTCGCCTATAATCAGAATTTCAACAGGCAGATTTGGTATAATCATAATCATTCAAATCAAGCTTCGACGCCAATCATCCCGACTTGAATCCTGCGATGATTGCCGAGTGGAGATTAAGGAACGCACCAAACAAACGCCATCCCTAAACAGTCGCTCTGCATTTTTCCTCACTTATACCCTATCATTACAGCCCAGTCTATTTATAAAGCCCATAAAATCCAGCCTGCCACATGGAAAAAGCCAAGTTACCAAGGAGTGAGTGGATTTTAAAACATCATCACTCTCCCTCTCTGTAAGTCTCCTTGTGTACTCACGATGGGTTTAAATCACAAGTTTCATCACAATACGATTACATGGAAAACGTCCCAATGTTCACAAAGTCTACCTGGCAACTATTTCAATTTGATTTCTATCAGTCATACAATCTATTGTTTCTAATAAATAATACTTTAATGTTTACTATAGTGCCACATTTCTCATGTTCAAGCACTAAAAGCATATCTTACAGATTTTGATTTGCATTGAGTCGATGCTTTACTTTGCATCAATGATATTGAATCCCTTCTTCACACAACTGTGTTCTTTTAACATTAACGTTTTTTTCCTTGCACTCTCCATCTGCTGCAGTCTCTACACAGAATACAGGTCACTGCAGATCCCCACTGCAGCTTTCTGAAGACGCAGGGCTATTTTTTCTTCGTCGTGTTTGGCCACAGAAAGGCGGACCCTGGAGCATTCCTGTCTCAGTGTTGGACTAAGCGCTGGCACACTGTATGTACACAATAGCTCCCAAATACCGGTGTCCCATTTCTCCTTTCTGACCTCCTTCTTCAGTCCTGAGTCTATACACACCTCAACAGCTAGCTTTACTGAATAGGTAAGCTAGGTTTAAGACGATATAAACCATGCAACAGTAGAAATGTACACTGGTCGAATACCGTTTCTACTGCGGAAGCTATGTGGTTATCTCGCCGTATCGGACTCTTGCAGATTAAGCTGCTAAATTGATTTGGGCGGACATTGACAAGGACGGTGATATTGTAAAATCACGAGGAGGAAGAACTCTGGTTATATGATTAGCAGCCATTTGCACAATATTCGGTCAGCTTTGTAAACTGAATATATACTGGTGTACTCAAGTGCAAATGTGTGTTTTGTATTTGCCTTATATTGCCCTATTTGCACCTGTTGACCCTAAAATCTTTAACCTTTGAATTAATGTTTCTCTGGAACCTTAAAACTTACATTTTGAGAGTATTTTAGTAGACCATTTTGAGTTTTTGTTATCCAGTGTATTATTGTATGCAGATACACTAAGAAAATAAATCATATGGTGAAGTACAGTGTGGTTTTGTAAAAAATGTAGCATTTAAATGTACAGAAACTTTACTGTATAGTCATATATGTACTGTCTTGTACATGATGTAAAATTACATACAGCTTATATCCACACCCTTAATCGGGAAACAGCCCATTTCTCAAATCCGCTGTCAACCTCTCTTATGAGAAGATATGGAGATAGAGCTCATTCAATGGCTGACAGATAAAAAGATTACAGAATTTCTGCTCCACTGAAACAGCCTAAAGGTTAACAAAATAAAGAGTGACAAAGTACCTAGCCATCCTAATGTTCTTGGGCATCAGTGAGCACACATGTAGTAACACAAGACTTTGCCTGTAAGAAATCAGCCTTTTCCTCCTGCAGTAGCATTCAGATTGACTCTTAAAGGTCCCCTATTATACTGTTTTTCATCAATATCTCACAGGTCTCAGATATATACAGAACCTGTCTCTGATTGGCTGAAACACCAAACAGATCATTGCAGCATTACCCATAATCCCCTCTGTTTCAGCCCTGTATCCAAAGTGCTGATTCTCTGTCTGTTACTTTAGATGAAAATAAGGAGCCCCTCCCCACGCCCCTCTGAGAGAGATTTGGTTACAAAGAACTCAATGGAGCTCTAGGAGGAGATGCAGGTGATAAGGTGGGGGGGGGGTTACCTTGGTTGCTGATTGGCTAATGGTTACACAAGCCAACACATCGTTATGACATCATAAAGTAGCCAAAATCTGATCAGCTCATTTTCAGACAGGTTTTTATAGAAATGGATCAAAAAGAGAGAGATCTTTGTTCCTGAAACTTTCAGAGTCTCTTTCCACAGAGGGGACACATGTTGATGTAGAAGAGATATGAAGAAGAGGGGACACATGTTGATGTAGAAGAGACATGAAGAAGAGGGGACACATGTTGATGTAGAAGAGACATGAAGAGAGGGGAACATGTTGATGTAGAAGAGACATGAAGAAGAGGGGACACATGTTGATGTAGAAGAGACATGAAGAAGAGGGGACACATGTTGATGTAGAAGAGACATGAAGAAGAGGGGACACATGTTGATGTAGAAGAGACATGAAGAAGAGGGGACACATGTTGATGTAGAAGAGACATGAAGAAGAGGGGACACATGTTGATGTAGAAGAGACATGAAGAAGAGGGGACACATGTTGATGTAGAAGAGACATGAAGAAGAGGAGACACATGTTGATGTAGAAGAGACATGGAGAAGAGGGGACACATGTTGATGTAGAAGAGACATGAAGAAGAGGGACACATGTTGATGTAGAAGAGACATGAAGAAGTGGGGACACATGTTGATGTAGAGGAGACATGGAGAAGAGGGGACACATGTTGATGTAGAAGAGACATGAAGAAGAGGGGACACATGTTGATGTAGAAGAGACATGGAGAAGAGGGGACACATGTTGATGTAGAAGAGACATGAAGAAGAGGGGACACATGGTGATGAAGAAGACATAGAATGAAGAAGAGGGGACACATGTGATGTAGTAGAAGAGACTTGAAGAAGAGGGGACACATGTTGATGTAGAAGAGACATGAAGAAGAGGGGACACATGTTGATGAAGAAGAGACATGAAGAAGAGGGGACACATGGTGATGTAGAAGAGACATGAAGAAGAGGGACACATGTTGATGTAGAAGAGACATGAAGAAGAGGGGACACATGTTGATGAAGAAGAGACATGAAGAAGAGGGGACACATGTTGATGAAGAAGAGACATGAAGAAGAGGGGACACATGTTGATGAAGAAGAGCATGAAGAAGAGGGGACACATGTTGATGAAGAAGAGACATGAAGAAGAGGGGACACATGTTGATGTAGAAGAGACATGAAGAAGAGGGGACACATGTTGATGTAGAAGAGACATGAAGAAGAGGGGACACATGTTGATGAAGAAGAGACATGAAGAAGAGGGGACACATGTTGATGAAGAAGAGACATGAAGAAGAGGGGACACATGTTGATGAAGAAGAGACATGAAGAAGAGGGGACACATGTTGATGAAGAAGAAGAGACATGAAGAAGAGGGGACACATGTTGATGAAGAAGAGACATGAAGAAGAGGGGACACATGTTGATGAAGAAGAGACATGAAGAAGAGGGGACACATGTTGATGAAGAAGAGACATGAAGAAGAGGGGACACATGTTGATGTAGAAGAGACATGAAGAAGAGGGGACACATGTTGATGTAGAAGAGACATGAAGAAGAGGGGACACATGTTGATGTAGAAGAGACATGAAGAAGAGGGGACACATGTTGATGTAGAAGAGACATGAAGAAGAGGGGACACATGTTGATGTAGAAGAGACATGAAGAAGAGGGGACACATGTTGATGAAGAAGAGACATGAAGAAGAGGGGACACATGTTGATGAAGAAGAGACATGAAGAAGAGGGGACACATGTTGATGAAGAAGAGACATGAAGAAGAGGGGACACATGTTGATGAAGAAGAGACATGAAGAAGAGGGGACACATGTTGATGTAGAAGAGACATGAACAAGTGGATTTTGCATAATAGGTGACCTTTAAAACCCTCGTATCCTTCTCACTGATGTTCTGCACAGGTAACCTACATCAGCAGCTGCACAGAGACCATGCATGCTGCTCAGGGACTCATTAGAAACCCGTGCTGCTGCAACACTACAGCTAAACCTGTTCCTCCGTCCTTTTTCCGTCAGAGACCTCTGTCCGATCCTGCAGCAAAAGTTAAAAGAGGAACCCAAGTAGACTCACTCTGACAGTCTCTACATCTCTGCTGAGAACTAGCCAGAAAGAGGAAACACAATAAGGTGTTTTTGCACATATATTCAGGGTTTGCATTATTCATTTGACTGAGGAGAAACACTGCAAGCCTACAGTATGCAGATTTTACATATATAAAAAGCCACAGAAAATGTATTCACTAGCTGTCAACTTTATATTGATCACCACCTATTTTGATCTTCAATTTATTAGTTTGCGTAAAGTCATACATTCTCAGATTCCAGCTTCTTAAATGTGAATATTTTCTGGTATCTATATTCCGTTATGACATTAAAATGAATATTTTCAAGATGTAAAGAAAACAAGACATTTAAGGACTTCATTTTTCGGAAGAACTTGCAGTTGTCTGACGTTTTAGAGACCAAGCCACTGCCTAATTGATCAAGTAATCAACATATATAATCAAATCAAAGTGTATTATAGCCCCAAATCACAAGACATGCCTCAAAGGGCTGTACAAAGCTAAATACAAACGTCATAGCATAAAAATATTATACAATATTATACCTCAACATTAGATATAATAATATACACCAACTTGTAATCAGAAACCAGACCCAAATGCAACAGGGGTTGGCATGGTCGACAGAGCAAATTCTAGTCACCAAATGTATTTCCCACACTTATCCCGATTCATCAAACAGTCGTGAGAAACTAAGTTGTGTTTCCATGTAATTCTACACGACCCACAAATTTGACCTTGAAAAACACACAAGATAAGACAGACACTCGATAGAGGTGTTGTTATTCATGTACTTTTATTCATGTACTTTTTCTTTTAATGTTTTTTTATTATCTTTTCTTTTTAATGACTGTTTTTAAATGCCTTTGTCTGAATGTCTTTCATTTTTGTAAAGCACCTTGAATGGCCTTGTGTTGAAAGGTGCTATATAAATAAACTTGCCTTGCCTTGAGAGATCAATGGCCACCTCGACAAAGTTGCTTTTACTATCTGCAATGCAAAGAAAGACCCGACGCTAGGGCTGAACGATTAATCGATTTGAAATGATGCGATTATCAAATCACAAAGCCTTATTTTCCCCAAATCGCGCAGCCCTACCCGACGCCCTCTGAAATCATCATCTAAAAATTAAATGATCATACGTCGCCAACCACAAGACACCTACGTGTACAATCAAAAACGCCAACGCAGTTTAAATACTTTCATTCTCTTCAGTTCATCTTGCAGGCTGCAGTTGTAGTGTCACGCAGCTAGTTTGAAAGGTGTGGGAGTTATATTATTGTTCCTTTAATGTGGGTCTGTCATGATCGAAAACAGCTACAGACCTAAGGTGATATTATTAGAAACACACATACGCAGGACACTGCCACGACATATATGAACAAAGGCTGTCTCTCTTAATATCTGCACCTCTTCCCACTTTCATAACAAAACTGCACACATTTTATTGTATTGTTGTGTAGAGTATTGTCATAGTAGACTGAACGTAGTTTTTTGGTAAATCTGTCTTTAGTGTAAATAATGTTCTATATCTTTATCCTAAAAATAGGTTTGTTTAAATTGTGTTTTATAATCGTCTTCATTTTTGTTGTTGTTTTTCTTAGAGTTAATCTTCTTTAACTGTGTTTATGTATAGGCACCATATACACCAAGGCAAATACCTCATGTGTGAACCTACAATAAACCTGCTTCTGATTCTGATTAGGGATGGGAACGATTAATCGAATATTCAAATTATTCAGGTATTCGAATATCAGTTATTCATTTTTTTATTTATTTTTTGGGAGTGTTGCCTAAGTTGATTACATATTATCAAATGGAATAATTCAATGTATACGACAGTGCCATAGGTAAATGTGTTAGGTCTAAATGTGTGTTTTGCTCCGCTCACCGGTCCCTCACAGCGGGCAGAGCTGCAGCTGATCTCTCTCTCTCGCGTCCGGTTATACTTCACTCGTGTTTATGTCCAAATCCATCAGATCTAGCTGGTTCTAGCTAATGATACGGCTGCTGCCCCTCCCTACACGCAGACCACGCAGACTCAAACCTCATCTTATGCCCACATTCCAGCTGAGAGGGTCTTCTCTACAGCTGGCCTGTTTGTGATCGCCTCCGCACCCGCCTCTCCCCGAAGTAGACCTACCCATATTCTTAAACAAGAATGAGTATTGAATAGCTGCATTCTGTGCATAGGCCCCGTTACAGGTTGTTGATCTCTGTTGTCACGGGTTACGTTACCCTAACCCGTTATGTGTTCGTGTTGATCCCTCTTTCATTTAAAAACCAAGATATGTTTTAAGCATGAAAGCTGTAGGCCTATGGCTGTCAACTGTTCAAACTGTGATCACCAGTTCAATACATTTGAGAGATTCGACTTGGTTTCTATAATTATTTGAACATGTAGGCTATTTATTTATTTTTTTTTTTGGTCAACATTTTTCCCACATTTTTATTTTTATAGGATATTTACATTTCGGTTAATCGGTTAACCGTTTTTTTGGGGGTCGAATATTCGAATACACATTTGCTTTCAAATTCCCATCATTATTCTGATACAAACCAACGATCTGCATGGTTCGCTAAAGCATAATAACTGCAATAAAACTGATTATAGTGTTATCTGTCTGGGAATGAATATTCAATAACACTTGGATAGATTTAGAGGTTGAAAACAAGCCGAATAATAAAAGCCTAGTCCGAGGAAACCCTTGAACGTGTCCTCTGAGAAATATCTGCACGGCTATGATTGAAGCAATTATCTTTTCCTCCGCTGTTTCACACAATTGCATCCGCCAGGACGTGAGGACCAATCACATCTCAGGGCTGAGCTGGAAATGTAATTGGTCTTCCTTCCCCCAACCCCCTACTCTTCCTTCACCACTGTCAGATCTGCAGTGGAGGAGTGGGGGTTTGCAGAAGTACCAGCCATTAGCAGGGGGCCATATGGTCCTTTTCTCTCAGAGATGGCAGAGAGCCTTTCTGGGGACTGCCTAAGTGTTTCTGAGAACTCTGAGGAGGATATGAGCTCAAATTGGCTGCATAGCAACATCATTTGTGGGGTTTTTTATTTACAATCATTGGAAGATAGTGGGATGGGGCTTTTTAAGTGAATAATTAAGTGGATGTTAATAATACAGCTAAGAAACCATTCATACGTGTTTAAGACAGCATTATGTGTAAGGGCTGCATTATATATAATTTTAGCATCGACATTATTACGATATGTGCAATATCAAGGAAGGACAATTCACTTTCATATGTCAAGTGACTCCTTTGTTAGCATCTTGATAAAAAGGTCACATTGTAATCTCATCTTTCATGACTAATCTGCAAGTAAAGGATGTGTGATTCAACATTATATACTACTAAGGGTTGTCAAATACATAGTGTGTTGCTAATGACCAGTGTTGGGACTAACGCGTTACAGTAACGCGTTACTGTAACGCGTCACTTTTGGCTAGTAACTAGTATGCTAACGCATTACTTTTTTAATGCAGTAACTCAGTTACCGTACTAATGGTGCGTACTCCGTTAGTTTTTTTTATATAGTCAACAGCCAGGCGAACAGAGATGAGAACTGTACTTAGTACAGTACTTGAGTAAATGTACTTAGATACTTCCTGTGTCACATGCGGGAGACGCGCTGTGGGCGTGTTTGTGTTGTTTACTAACAAGACTATCATGGCGGCGGCGGAGCTCAAGGTCTAGTTTCTCCACCTGGAGATATTCTCACTATTTCACTTTTGTCGAGCACAAAGAAAAGAACGTTTTAGTTAAATGTAAGTTGTGTCCTGGCGGGTCAAAGATCCTATCTACTGCCCAAAACACAGTCATTTCACATCTCTTAAAAACATCTGCAAAAACAACATGCTGGACGAAGCTAGTAGCTAAGACCACAGAGACTCAGCCGACGCCACTCCACCTCCACCTAAGCAACAGCGGCTGGATTTTAACCAAGGGACTTGCTATCCAGGGAAAAGTGGATAAAGCCATTGCACGGTATGTTGTAGAAACACCATGCAGGCTATTGCTACAGTGGAGTCACCCGCTTTCAGGGAGCTAGTTAGCATGATAGCATGTCCGGCGGCACACGGCATATGGGACGGAACACTTTTTCCAACTACCTGGAGAAAGAATATACAAAAATGGAAAGCCAGCTAATATGGATGCAATCCAGATTGGCATATAATGCATGTCAAGTTGATCAACAGATTGATATTATTCCCAATGCAATAACAGTACTGAAATGAAGGCTATAAGGGCATTAATGGGAGCCCTTCTTGTAAGTAACGAAAACGTTACTTTTCACAGTAACGCATTACTTTTTGGGTGTAAGTAATCAGTAAAGTAACTGAGTTAGCTTTTGACATGAAGTAACTAGTAATGGTAACTAGTTACTGGTTTTCAGTAACTAGCACAACACTGCTAATGAGTAACATGCCAGCTCTGCATGCGCATAGCCAGAAACCAACCACAGTGATTACAGATCATTCACGATCTTGAATGAACAAGGACCATGAGAAAAACTGAACATTTGGTGTGCAAAACAATGCAACAGAAGGTCAGTTAGACGGGACAATCAGATAAAAGGATTGTGAATATTAAAAAACAGCTTCTTGTTTGTCATTGTTGTCAAATTCCTATCTTTTTTCAATATCGCAGATAACAACATGTGTATTCTATCGTCTGTATGAGCTTTTATCCAATATTGTGCAACCCCTAGTTCATATCTGAACGGTATCAATATTCAGTAAACACCGCTACCTTTTACATTTCTAAATAATGACTGATTAAAATTGTGAGACAGGACACATCTGAGATTTGACTGTAAAGTGTTCTCTGAGGGATTGGGATGTAAATTAGATTTGTGATGCGACAGATGGGATCTTGACTGTATTGGATACGCTGAGTCTTGATCCAAAGAGTCGTTGGCAGGTCGTACACACCCTCAGGATTACACACACACATTTTACTCCAACCATTACAACTGAAAGTGTTAGACGCAGTAATTCAGCAGAAGAATTCTAGTAAGGTTAATATTTAATGCCTATATCATGTACTATTACAAGTGTTAAATAAATAATAACCATGCCAAGGTCAAACATGTAGTATGAAATCTAATCTACATTTTTTTCAATGACTTCGAGAGGTCTTGAGATTCAATTTAAAAATCTGATTGCGCTCATCTTGTTTAATGAGATGTCTTTTTAATGAGATGTCACTTGCATTTATATTCGACACACAAGCTTTGTAGTTCAATGAGGAAGTGTGGTGTGCATAACATCTGAGGACATTGGTTCCCGACTGTTTTGTCATGGTTATTATTTGTATAATTATGTACTCATTTGTGGTAAATACATATGTGTGTGTTCCATGCACTACAGAAGAGGAATGGAAATTAAATATATAACAAAATAAACTTTACAACACTGTCACTTGCTCAGGAAAATACACTCAAACTAAATTGAACAATGTAATGAAATATGAAAGAATAATTACATCCACTATGTGGTTGATTTCCCACCTACTTTTTTTGGCAGGGTCAAATTACATTTACTGCACTTCCCATTCATAACCCTACAACAGTTCAATTTGAAGGTTTCCACTCTTTAGTCTTGCGTAATTTTAAGTCATTCTGGGTCCAATCATGAGGCTTATAAACACAGAATGATATATTTTACAATGACTTCCTACTTATTCCACTTTGAACGTGCACAACAGTGAATCAGAGAAATGGAAAAAGGGAAACGAGAGGGTGAGGAACTCCGAAGTGAAGTGCATATGTGCCTAATTTTAATGTCCCTACGTAGATTACTTTTTTCCACCACCTAGACATTAGTCATGTAGCGAGAGAGCTCGGTCCTGCAGCTTGTGTGGAAGATTGTGGTTAACGTTTGCGTAGTAGTACTGTATGGGAAAAAAGAACATTGGAAAATAACCGTTTTTGATTTTGATCTCAAACATACACCCAAGTATTTAGTGAAGGACCTCTTTAAATTGATTTGGTGACAGTAGTTTCACACGATTACAGACATGAACAACAGTGGGCGGTATTATTGTTAGTGGGTTATGACAATACAAGTAAGAAGAGGCTGCTGATTATTACTCAGCCAGACAGACAGTCAAATTGAAAGTTGTTGTACGGGGAAAAACAAGACTCCTAACCTACTGTATATCACGTAACATAGCATATTTGTATAAAAAGGCTCAGACCAAAACAATTCCATATAGTCGCAAAAATAAACCATTCATTTCTAAAATAGCAAAAACTGTCTCCATATATAGCAAGTCTAAATTGTTCTGTTGCTGTATTACATTACCTTCACATATCACTGGAAACCATGGCAGTTCTCCACTGTTGACATAAACTGTGCACCACCACTACCATTGAGAACACATAATAACAGTTATAATACACTTGTAATTGGGGGTAAACTGTAGTTGTCTCTCTTTCTAGAAAATTCTGGTTAGGAATTTACTTTGAGGACTAAAGAGTTTGCAAAGAAAACAACCAAAAAATGTGGAGATATTTGCTGAAGTTCAAGTGACAAAAACAACAAGGCACTGACATGTAGGTTAGTCACATTTACAACCAGGCATGGGCACATTTCACTGCATCCAGTCAGCAAACACACCACACACACACACACACACACACACCCAACACACACAACACACACACACACACACACACACACACACACACACACACACACACACCACACACACGACACACACACACACACACACACACACACACCACACACACACACACACACACCAACACACACACACCACACACACACACACACACACACTACACACACACACACACACCCACACACACACACAACACACACACACACACACACAACACACACACAAACAACACACCACACACACACACCACACACACACACACACACACACACACACACCACACCACCACACACACACACACACACACACACACACACACACACACACACACACACACAAACACACACAATGCTGTAGTTAGCACTGACCACCAGACTGGAAACATGCTGTAACCAACAATCAGGGGTGGAAGAAGTACTCTATATATTTTACAGTGTCAAAATACTCAGTTACAAGATAAAGTGTACTTAAGTAAACAAGAAGAATCACAATGTACTTTAAGTACCAAAAGTATTAATATGCAGAATGGCCCATTTAAGCACCATATGTTTTAAATGGTGTATTTAATTATTGATGCATTAATGTGTTCATAATTTAAATGTGGTAATCGTGGGGTTTATTTGAATTGCATATACTACTGGAAAGCCTAACCTATACTAATACATGATTATATATTAGTTTATTTGGATTTTGCATTAATAATCTAAATCCGCAAAGTAGCTAGTGATTACATCTGTAAGATAAATGTAGTGGAGTAAAAAGTATAGTAGGTTTATTGTGAAAATACTAAAGTAAAGTACCTATTTATTTTTTTACTTGAGTAGATTAACTTAAACTACTTTACACCACTAACACACACTAACTAACTAGATGCAACTATGCTGTAGTTAGCACTGAACCCTAACATGCAACAATTAACATAACAGTAACCGAGTTAGCTACAAGCCTCGACGTTGTGTTGAAATTGAACGTTACAATTGAACGTTAAAATGGAACGTTACAATGTAGTGTGAATTCAACGGTTGGCAGTTAATTCACTAAAGCTAGTACACAATAACTTCCTATAACAGCTATGTCAATGCCTTGTGGCCATAAAACACACATATTTCGACATAAATATACCACAAATAGGTCGATAAATACATTACTATGCCATATAAACATTCACAGCTCGCACAGTTGAACAGGATTTTACCTTGAACGGCTGTTTGTCTCATTGTCCTGGAGTAATCCTTGTTCGCATTCACCAACCGGCGAAAAAAATAAAAAAAGATAACCAAAAGGTGGCTTCTTTGAAGTATGTAGTTCTCCTTTTTTAGTGGATAAAAATGACTTTGTTTTAAGCAGGCTAACAGCGGAGTGGAGTCCCCCCCCACAGACAAAGCTGGATTCAGATTTGAAGGTTTGAAATCCGGGTTGAAAGACAAAAAAAACGAACCCGTTTTAAACGCGTGTATTAAACAAAGAAGAGCAGTTTCAGAGGTTATAAAATATACTCTTCTCTTTCCTGACAGACTGCTTCACGCCGGCTAATCAGCTAGCCTGTCGCTACTTCCTTTCTCTCAGACCAAATAACAGAAGCAGTCTGGGCGGTGAAAAAAAAGTTGAGGAAAAAGGCTCAAACAGATTCAATGAGGCACCCTGTTGATCCGGGTCTTTTACTACAGAGCAGTGCCCCCTGCTGGCGAGCAGCGGTGGTACTGCAGGCTCACTGCAATGACGCTTAACTACCAGCAGGGGAACAATAACAAATTATAGGCATTTTGGGTTGTTTAGTTTTGTATTAGAATTTGGTTATTTATATTTTTGTATACTTCATTAAAATTGAATATATATTCATGTTTTAGATAACATTGGACTAAATAGGAATAGATAAATAAATACATATGAAAAAAGATATATAGAAGCATGTAAAAAAGGCATTGTACATTAATTCAAATTAAATTAAATAGAAAATAAACAAGCACACACTATTAATATAACAACAGTAAAAGATAAACTCAATATTAAAAAATAGAACAAGTTAGTATGTTTATATAAATATCTCCCCGGGGTTAAAGAAGGATTCTGATTCGGCTTGATTAATCATCGGAATCAAATGAATCAAACGGTGATTTCTTCCCAGTAATGCTATATTAACTTGTGTCTGCCTGCCTTCTATGTTTTTAAAAAAATTACAATTCTCAAAAGCTTAATTGTGGCATTTCATGATTTCTGAGAGCTTTGATCCTCTTCCATTGATGCTGCGTGTTCTTCTCTTAACAGAAACATCTACTGTAATACTGCTTTGTGACCACCAGATGTTGACTGAACACCATGCAGGTCAGTTTCTTCACCTCAAAGACTGTAAGCAAGACTCAAACAACCACATTGTTTACAACAAAAAAAATGCACCAATTGGCCAGATGGTGTCACCATAATGAAAAAGTTAAAAGTTGTGACACTTGGAAAACTCTGCCCTTGTTTCTGTCTCCTAAGAGACTACATGGGGTCATTAAGGTTCACTGTGGAATTAGCTAGATCTTGAGGGCTTTCTCACACATTTCTTGCTTATTTTGCATTTCCGCACAAATTAAAATACAGCAGACTTGGTTTGAGGTCTGACTGTATCCAGAACACATCGTATTATAATGTTAAAAACAGGAGAAGTTTGAAAGGAGCTGGCAAGGAAAAGTATCCATGTGTATATTAGAGTCTTGACTAGTTTATTATATGAAGTAAAGATTCATAAAGGTCCATATTCTTAAACTCATTGCCAAAATGTCAGTACATTACATGTATTGACACTTTTATCCCGAAGGGGCCTGCATTAAGTGCAAAACATCTGAGGATACAAACTCAATCCTGTGTGTAACTTTACCTTCAAATAAGTAAAACCAATTGAAGTACTACAACTTTATTTAATGGCCAAGGTGTAGTGATGAACGAATGGATATTCAGTTTACAGCGGAAGACAAGTTTACTCTCCTCATATTGATGGGGAGATTATCAGTTAATTATCAACAAACATTTTGTTTTAACAACATGAAATTACACACAAGCTGTCCTTCCTTAAAGGTCCCATGTCATGGCCATTTATACTGATTCATATTTCCATTGTTGAGGTTACTAAAATATAATTAAATTGTGCAATTTTCCAAAATCACATTGGTTTCTCATACAGCATCTCTGTATAGTCTGTGTATAAACTCTCTGTCCTAAACGGCTTGTTGGAGCTCCTGCCCCCCCCCCTCTCCCTGTGAGCCCAGTGTGCTCTGATTGGTCGGGACGTTGCGAGGCTCGTTGCTGCTCGCCGCTGCTGCGAGGAGCGGACAGGTTTCCGGGTTGGCGATACAGCGAGAACAAGCGAAACTCATCCTGAGCACACACAAACACTCACAGCCGAAGTCAAAACAATAAGTGTGGCTTGATATTGAGAAAGAAAAAGGTTTATAACCAGGGGTGCACATAACTTTTTTGCCCTGGTTCTCAAAGGAGCACCTGGAGATGTTGCTTGGTGCTCATCCTTAAAATGAAATAAACCGTAACTTTTGAGGGGTCTTGACTTATTTGCCAGACACACGGCACTGAACACACATGCAGAGGTGAACACAGAACACACATGCAGAGGTGAACACAGAACACACATGCAGAGGTGAACACAAGACAACATTAGCACGACCAGTAATCCTACAAGCTGTCATCACTACCCTCCTGACTGTTCTCCTCACTGTCTTCCTCTCTGTCAGACATGGTAGCTGATGATGTAGGCCTACTTCTTTCTCTCTGTTTGAGTCTGCGATTAGCTGCTGGTTTTGGGTCGAAAGTCTCTGTTGTCATCTTAGACAAGTGGATGTAATCAAATAAGTATGTGAACATAACCAATAACCTACCATAGCCAATAACAAATGAATGTAACTTATTTTATTTGTGTTGTTCATTCATATCTTATTTTACCTTAACATTTATTTATTTATGCTTTTTTTTTTTATCTCTCCAGTTTTAAAGGATCTTTTTGGTTACTGTCCTATAGTATACATTGGAAGGATTTAAAACATGTTCATCCCAATAATTATAAAGGAGTGCCTTGGAAATATGTGTTTACATAAATTGTGACCAAACCGTTTGAACTTAGACTAAAGTTATATCTAAACACTCAGAGTCCTTTACCTCACTGAGCTGTAGTTAACTTATCAGCCTCTCAGTCTGACTGGAGAGGACTCTCCCTCCACATTATTGTAGAAACATCTTCTTCTTATATCCGTTAGAGCAGCTAGCACCAGATTCTAATAACAACAGCGCTGGTACCGGTGCACCCTCCCTCTCACTCGCATTTTGTCTGTGAGCTGCGGGCGCCAGATAAGCCAACATCCCCCATTTCCATCACTTACAACGCCCATCGTACAGGGCAAATGAAAGGTGTTACCTGGGTGAAAAGGGTGTTACATTTACTTAATTATGAATATTGTTACATCAAGGCCGAAAATTAGGATGAGCCCCAACGGTCAAAATGTTTTTTTCCCTCCCAGAACAACACATCCTCACTCCCAGATCGGCCTATGTTGACGTTATGTCAAGTCCCCTGTCGGCTTTTTCCAACGCAAGGGGGGGGGGGCCTTAGCGTCCATTTTCAACGCAAGGGGGGGGCCCTTAGCGTCCATTTTCAGCTTTCCGGGATGTCCATATGCTTCTATGGACGCTCATGGAAGCACCGGCATTCATTGTGTCGGCTGCCCTTAAAGGCAATGTGAGCGTCCATTCTCATTGGATAACGGAGAATTGTACACCCGGAAGTAAGTATTCCCCTTACTGTCGATTGATTTTACAGTGATATCTGCACTACTCATCGACTAAAAAACACCAGATTCTCCTTGTTAATTACACAACATTGATTGGTTTAAATTGTGTGCAATGCTTTTGTATTTTTCCCCTTCGATTCGGAGAAACAAATGTTTTTTCGGAGTAAAGGATGGCAGAAGACACTACACTACCCAGAATCCCCAGCTATCGTTTGGACTACACATGAGCTCTGTTTGACAAACCCCGTGATAGTCCTCAAGCTCTGTGATTGGAGAGTGTGCTCCGAGGGTTACGCCGATTCTCGAACAGTACTTGAAATGGGATGGAATCACGGCAGACTGTCCAAAACTGGATTTGAACGGGTCCACCGCGTCCCCCCCCTCCCCCACCCTGTCCCCAGAACTACAAATGCTGGCTATTCTGTTTCGCAACATGTTCTGTATCTATGGCACGTCTCTACTGGGAGTTGTAGTTTTAAAAGACGTTTTCGTATTTCCCATAATAAGAAGTTGCCAGTATTAAACTGTGTACATCCCTGGAGGTTTAGGGGATAGGAAACACTCACATTTAAAACATATAATTAATAAATGGGTGAAAATTGCTTGTGCCCATAATGGGCAGCATTAATATATATACACACATGCCAGCTAAGGTCAGAAGAGCTTTATTTAACAGCTGGTCTTATGTTTGTGACCCCTGTTGTTAATTGATAACATTACATTACATTAATTGATAAGCCTGAAACATGCACTTGTTAAGGTTCAGAGGCACATTTTGCAAATATGGCAGTATAGCCATCGATCAGCTTAAGATAAGATATACTTTATTGATCTCAAGTTGGAACATTTGCGTTACATCAGCATGTGTAACAGTTAAAATGCAGTGGTGTTTATTTGTAAATCATTTAGTATAATCACACAAATTCTGTGTTTTATATTCTTCAATTCTGTGTTCTTTATTTATTGATTGTTCAATATCTGACAAGGTCGGAGATGAAATATCTACATACATCTTATAAGAGTATAATACATTATGTATAATATCAGTTAAAATAATTGCTTCAACATAGTTAACATTGCTGGAGGTATGCACAAATATTGATAGATGTCTTGTAATGCACTATTGAGAAACCTGCGACCCAAGTTTTTCATTCCATTTATAACTACACCATAGTTGTGGCCTATATGATATGTCAATAAACCTTTGAAAATCTTGAAATCTTGAAAGGGATGTGCAAAATAGTCATTATATACAGTCTTTAATTAACTATTAGTAGAGAATAACGAGTAATTAATATACTTTATAGGGATCCTATTAATATCTAATAATAAAAATAATGAAATTCAATAACATGCTTTAACCACTAGGTGTCCCTTTATATCAGCTGTGCACCTTTATGGTGTAAATACAGCCTATCTACCAATTGGATCAAATATAAAAGTCAGCCGAATTAGTGTTGATACTGCAAGGAGACGTATTGTGTGAAAAGAAATGTAAGATGTTGTTTAATGGCTGATATATTTATGATCCACGTCACGTTTTCAGTTCCTCATGTTTGTCTAGAAGTCTTCTCATCAGGGCTATATAAATACAGAACTACGGCAGATATGTAATATTTAATGCAGCCGAACCGTGTATTACCATGCCGTTATGTGATGACTTCCAAAGAGAAAAGCAAGCACACTCGGAATAAAGTATTATTGTATTTTTTTTAAATGTTTTCGGTCTGTTTCCGTTATTTGTTAATGACGATGTGCTGTGAGATGTGAGACTGGAATTGCACAGGGGAAAATAACGTAGGCTATCTTTAGATGCGGATTTTGTTAAACTAATATGTTTTCGCTGTGGACCAACACTATACATTGACGGGGAAGGGGGTAGCAATAAAGATAACACCATTAAACAGTTACACAACATAACAGAAATAATATCGATAGCAGCGTCCCTAGCAACCACCTTGGTAACAATGAAAACGTTATGGACGCAATTTCCTGAAGTAATCTTCGTAATAACTAGCAAACTAAAGATCATGTACATCCACTGCACACATAATCTGAAATAACAACTCATATTTCTCGCATCAAATGACATCAAAACGCATTTTAATGGCCAAACTAACTTTAAAATAGGCATTTTCCATCGAGAATAAAACGAAGTTCGGCCATGTTTTTTTTTTCTGCAGGGAGAAATTTGAAGATCACGTGACGTCAAACAGAGCACATGGTGTAGTCCAAACGATAGCTGGGGATTCTGGGTAGTGTAGTGTCTTCTGCCATCCTTTACTCCGAAAACACATTTGTTTCTCCGAATCGAAGGGGAAAAATACAAAAGCATTGCACACAATTTAAAACCAATCAATGTTGTGTAATTAACAAGGATAATCTGGTGTTTTTTAGTCGATGAGTAGTGCAGATATCACTGTAAAATCAATCGACAGTAAGGGGAATACTTACTTCCGGGTGTACAATTCTCCGTTATCCAATGAGAATGGACGCTCACATTGCCTTTAAGGGCAGCCGACACAAACGAATGCCGTGCTTCCATGAGTGTCCATAGAAGCATATGGACATCCCGGAAAGCTGAAAATGGACGCTAAGGGCCCCCCCCCTTGCGTTGAAAATGGACGCTAAGGCCCCCCCCCCCCCCTTGCGTTGGAAAAAGCCGACAGGGGACTTGACATAACGTCAACATAGGCCGACCTGGGAGTGAGGATGTGTTGCCCAGAACTGCCAGCGCAGCGACTCCCCAGATCTGGCGACCTAGGCGAACATCTAGCCAGTGCTATACGGGCCGGCCCTGAGTTCATATCATGGTTCATATGCAACTCGCAAATATCTTTCTCTCTCTCTCTTCTCTCATCTCTCCTCTCTCCTCTATTTTCTCTTTTCTCTCTCCCTTCTCTCTCTCTCTCTCTCCCTCTCCTCAATGTTGGTACGCAAATGCGCTTTGTTTCAAATGACCCGGTGCTCTTTTTTGGCGGAGGTGCGCATGCGCACCTGCGCACCAGTTATGTGCAGCCCTGTTTATAACGCTGTGAGAATGGGTCTGCGGAGAGCATTTCTCCGCCATCCCAACTCGTCTATTACCAGCATTCAGGGAGCTCTATGCAAGTCTCTCAGGGACTCCCTGTTAGTTAGCCAAGGATCCTGGTGTGTGAGGTGCTCCGCGGATTGGTCCATTTGGGCCAATCCGGTCATTTGTTGTTGATCTGGGTGTTCACACGTCACAGAACCCAGGAAGCAAACAATGGAAGAAGAGAAATCTCCAACGAGGCGTTCTGGGGCCAGCACAGACAGGTCTTCTCTGTGTTAGAGTTTTACTCGCTGCAGGGTGTACTTTGAGGGTTTGTGACTCTGCAGACCGTTTACATGCAGAAAAACCTTCATAACACCAAGGGGACGGGTAACAACCAGAAAAGCATGACATGGGCCCTTTAAGGTTTTTAAACCCATGCAATCCTTCTGCATTGTGACATATTCACAGCTGATGGATTTAAATCCCACCTGTAATCAAGGGCTTTTTTTGTAAAGTTTGCATTTCAATTTCCTCCCACAGGAAACTCAAATGCGTGTAGGTCTGACACACCTGTCCGCGTGCATTCTGGATTTACTTCAGCCTCCTGCAACTGTAAACAGGATGAACGAAAATATAAAAGAGCAGTGTGGTGGATCTCATTGGACAAACAATTGAATCCTTGGACTGACTTAGGGGCAAAAGCATAATCTTGCTACGAGCCACTACTATTACTACGAGCTATATATGCTTATCAGATCAAAAAACACACACACAACACTCAGGCACACACAGTTGTGGTTTACACTACATAGTTTGTTTTTGAAGTTGTATTTCTTTAGTAAGGGCGTTTCCTAACAGTCTCGGGTGTTTTCGACACCTCTGGTTGTAGCAGCTTGTTGTGAATTTAATATTCCATTTCATTTACAAAACAAGCTCACCACAGTGAAATCAGATGTAGATAGTGGAACTTCTCTCCTATCTGACTCCTATTGATGCAATGACGTTTTTAAACCTCTCAGCTAAAAAAACAGAAGTTGTGTTGGAAATTACTATCAGTTCACAGGGGGCAGGCCGTTTCGCAACATGGCTCTAGAGTTTCACTCTTATAGTACCTTTGTATTGTTTCTGTCTTTATATGCAATGTCCTTTCAACTCTGGAACAAAGACACCATCCAAACTGTTCTGTAAAACCACAGAAATGTACAAACGTGACGACAAAAAGACACTTATGCAATAATGTAATTCTCCATGAGTAATACTCTATTTCCTTGAGACACATTTGGCTTAATGGCATGATTATAGTCCTGTCTTCTCAAATGTTTCTTTTGGACTTATTCTCGGACCACCCTTGCATGTTTTGAAGAACTGGTATTGGAAAAATTAGAGTGCAGAGATACAATTAGAGCTTGCTGAAAGCTTGAAAGATATAATCACAAGGCTTTGATGCAAATGTGTTCTGGTTTTGCTCATATTTTGGAAAAGTGGGTTTCTTGATTTTGTGGGGTCTGGCATCATGTTCTGTTGCTTGCAAACTGCGCTGTATGCTGATTCTCCGTATATTGTGTGTTTATGGTTAACTTGAAAGTGGTCTCGGCCTCGATGCCACTGCCTGTTTGAAGTTTTGTGGATACGCCCAGCTGGTGCATGCTGGTTGGAGGTTCGCTGAAGACAAGTGTGCCATGGTGGGCATGGAGTGGAGAGTGTGACCCAAAAGATGCAACCACAGCTGTGTCTGATACAGTATATGAAACCCTCTATCTGCAGGGAGGGGCACGCTACATGTGATGGGAGTTCCTGTTTTCTACTTTCTGAGAAAAAAATTGAAAAATAACTCGAAATAGTGCAAGTGAATTTCTTGCGACACATCCTTCAAAATATTGAGTCACTATTTTGCAAAACATTTACTACTCGATTGTTGAAAGAGCCTTTTCCCGTATCGTTTATCTTAGGACAGCTTGAGCAATGTGAGTTCCATATGTGCAATGTCCTGGGAAAACTAAATGAACTTAATGTTCCAAAACGTGTAAGAAAAACAGATTTTATTACAAACTTGTCCAACAATTGGGCTTTTGACATTTTGAAATTGTATGCACCTTCTCACAGTTGATATTTGAAGGTGATGGAACAAAAGTGACAGCAATCTCTGTTGCATAGCCTGTGTGTGTGTGTGTGTGTGTGTGTGTGTGTGTGTGTGTGTGTGTGTGTGTGTGTGTGTGTGTGTGTGTGTGTGTGTGTGTGTGTGTGTGTGTGTGTGTGTGTGTGTGGTCTTTCTTGGGTGTGACTACTTCCCCATCAGAAAAACAACATCTTCTCACTCCCTCCCTCACCATCCCACCAGCAGCCAGAGTAAGTACAGCTGTAATTACCTTTAATGAATTGTATCATCTTATAATGGGGAGAAATTAAATAATCTTATGTTTTTGAGCATATTTGCTGTTTAACTCTCAGGTGCACAAGTTATGAATGTGGAATTTGCTCTATCTTTATTTACATTTTCTGTAGATTTTTGTGGTGCATGTTGTCTTGCTCCAGAGTCCATTTAATTGTTTTTCCTGCAGCAGGGAATCAAACCAAGTGGCACTGATGATAATGATAAAGAATAACAGTAAAGAAATAGCCAATCTTGTTGCTAATGGTCTCATTTGCATATGTGTGTCATATATAAATGCATCAGTATGCATTAAACAGTTTTATAATCAGTTTAAAACCTTGTAGTAACAATAAAACTAAAATGAACCTTTGGGGAAAATGTTGCTTTAGCCTTTTTTGATTGATCTTTTAATAGTTTTTTAGAGTTTTAAAAGAGAAATAAATGTTTTTCAATTTTTGCAATATTGAATTTAAGAAAGGGAATTACATTTTTAATTAATTTTACAGCAGTATTGTAAGAAAATACTGTATTGTATTTCCTCCACGTGGAGATTTAAAGTCCCCCTGCAGCTGCTCACTCATCCACAGCTGGGTGGACTGTTTTCAAATCAGGACGGCTTTTAAATGATGCCTTTTAAATGGGTTAAAGCTCCGCGATGAGGAAGTGCCACCATGTGAGTGAGTGTTATTTTCCCGTAAATTCTGTATTGAAACTTTTTTGTTCTGTCTCCTCAGCTGTGTGTTGTGCAGAGAAAGAGCTCCAGAGGTCAGACTGTGATAGCCTGTGTGTTTGCAGGAGTTTCACAGAAATTCCCCGTGCAGCTCGTACCCTACACAACCATCATCTTTGACCATCCATCGTTGCTATGAGCCTCTTCACCTTCCTCCCATACTCTTCTTCGTGCCCCCCACTTGTACCACAGCAACACCACACCATCCAACGACAACACCACAACCAGCGACTTCAACCATGTGATCCTGCGGCATTACAACCACACGGGCCGCCTGCAGAACCGCACCATCTCCAACCCCCAGAGCCACCTCAGCGTTCCCGTGGTGGTCATCCTCTGCTTCAGCATCTTCATCATCCTGGAGAACCTCCTGGTGCTTGTGGCCGTCATCTCCCGCATTTGCCACAGCCGCCGCTGGGTCTACGTGTGCATCGCCAACATCACGCTCAGCGACCTCCTCACTGGCGCCGCCTACCTGGTGAACATCTGCATGTCGGGCAGCCAGACGTTCCGCCTCTCCTCGGCCCTGTGGCTCTTCAGGGAAGGGATGCTTTTCGTGGCCCTTGCAGCGTCCATCTTCAGTCTGCTGCTGATCGCCGTGGAGCGTTACACCACCATGATGAAGCCCCTGCCTCAGAAATCTGCCAGCAAGACCTACTGCAGGATCTACGGGCTGGTGGCGCTCTGCTGGGTGTTGGCGCTGGTGATCGGCTTCCTCCCCCTGCTGGGATGGAACTGTGTGTGTAGCCTGGACGCTTGCTCCACCCTCCTCCCCCTCTACTCCAAAACCTACATCTTCTTCTCCCTCATCATCTTCTTCCTCATCCTGCTGGCTATCGGCGTGCTGTACGGTGCCATCTACTGCCACGTTAACAGGAGTGCACGTCTGGGCCCTCAGCGCAGTCGCAAACGCTCCCTGGGTCTGCTTAAAACTGTCGTCACCATTGTGGCGGTGTTTCTGCTGTGCTGGGGGCCTCTGTTTCTGCTGTTACTGGTGGATTTCTTCTGTGCATCCCGCCAGTGTGCATTTCGGTTCAGCGCTGACCTTTGCATCTCCCTGGCGGTCTTAAATTCAGGCCTGAACCCCATTATCTACGCCCTGGGCAGCACTGATATGAGGAAGGACATCGCCAAGCTGCTGTGCTGCTGCTGCCTGAAGGTCGGCATCTGTTGCCCGGACACTTTCACCTCCAAGGAGACCAGCAGTACCTCGGAGAGCCGGAGGGACAGTTTTAAGAAAATCAGAAATCTGAGCGTGGTCTCGCCGCCATCGACGCCCAACAAGCCTCGCAGAACACCCAAAAAATACCGGCTGAGCTCCACCACCAGCTGCTTGTCAGTTTCAAGTGGTTAAAACCACAAAGTGCTCCCCTCCCAAACAACAAGGCCTGTATGCACTGATACACATCTAACCGTTGCGGTTCTGGTCTGACTGTTCAGTGCTCCGCCTGCAGGTTCTTGCACCATTGATAACACATTGTCAGAAGGCCTGTTTTAAATGGGTGTACTTGAGTTTGCAACGATAAGCAGTTTTTTGCATGATCAGACATTTCTTTTTTTCCATGCATACTCTAAAAAACTGTCCTCTTCACCTGCAGACAAAGTACTTTCATAAACACGCAGACCTTCACCAGAGATTTTGACCAAATAAGAGGAGAGACCATCTTAAAAACATGGATAGTGTTTCAATCTCTCAGTTGCAATCAAATCTCATAAAATCATATCTTACGGGTTTATATAACCTAATATGCAAAACCGACAGAGAAGTGGACCGTGTACAGGAATCTGTTGTTGTGCATGGTCGACCCTTGTTCTTCTCCTATGCACCAATAAACTCACCTTTTAGACCAATGTGGACTTGTGCAGAAAAAGCAAATTAGGGAATTTAAAGGGGCTTAATTGCCAGCAAACACCCGCCGCAAAATTATTCACTTTTATAGGAACCTCTTAGATAAACACAGGAAGAAGCTGACCCAGGTGGTTAACCAGACCAGAAAACTCATAACAACTCCGGAACCTATATATAACCAACATCTTATAATGACACCTTCACTTATTATTCCAGCTGCTGCCACAAGTCACATGTGTCCTGCTGTGGCCATCTTTTTTAAACCCACGTTCACAAGCAATGTTTAAAATGTCATTTTGAGTGTTTGATCTGTATTTTGTGTGTCTTTCACTCTGTTTTGAATTCAATTGTATGTGAGGTAATGGACAATATAATTTTTTTTTAAAAAAAGTATATTTTTTTATATGAAGGAAGATCCAGTTAAGCATGGAAATATATTTGATAAAAGAAAAATATGTAAAAAACTTGTGTGTATTGTAAAATGTTCTGTAAGCGGATTGTTTAACTGTAGGATTGAAATGTGAATAAAGTTTATTTTGTCTTATACATTCGATGCATGCTTTTTTCCAGTATATTCCCTGCGATTTCCTCTGGAGGGAGACACATCACGAAGTCTTGTCTGAGGAGGGATCAGATTATACAAAACACTTCACCATCCTGAAAATACATCGCAGTTACCTGAACACAAATACTATTCTAAATATACCATATTACACATTAAATGACATATTTAAACCTCTCAAAAACAAGACATTTGTTCTCTCATTATGCAAGCTTTGCAAAACACTCATGTCACTCCTCAACAGGCCTTTTTTTAGGCTGCCCTCCCCTCCTGTGTTTCTGACAGGATGACAGATTAGAGTTCAGATCGGAGGAGGTGAGCTCTGGGTCTGCAGCCCCAAGGGCACAAGCATCCAGGGCTAATTCAGAAATGCTTTATGACTGCCAGGGTGGATAAGGTTTAGCAGATTGTATGCACCCGTAAATTATCCATAGTTACCGAGCTGTATTACTGTATACTGGAACAACTGGTTTTGTCTGCATGTGTAAAAGTATTTCCACAAAACATGACCATGAGAGAGCCATTCTGCAAAGGCAAAGGATGCAATGGGTCAATGTGTGCTTTTGCGGTTTTATATTTTATTACACTTACGAATCTGCAATAAGGTGGTGCATGTTTTTGTACGTATGATGCTTAAAGACAGGATAATCTCCACAAATTAAAACCAATTTATGATTTGTAAAGCGTAGATAGAGGGCCAGAAGTAAGTAGCTTACATTAGGCTATACATTAACTACTGAATAGCATATGTTATGTTGTAAAGTAAAACATTATAATCTTTTGAGCTAATGTTGACCTTATTTCAGCTATTTAAACGAAACACATTGACTCTTTTCAGCTGTTCGACCTAAAATGCTGACTACTTTCTGGATTTTAGGACTCATTCATCAATCTAAAAATACAAAGCCACAATGTGCAGTTAATACTGTATTACTCCCACTTTCAGTATCATGTGTTTTCTCTACTTTGTTAACTATTTGCATACTTAAACGTGGGGTAGGTAATTTTGGAGAAACCAGCTCGAGTGCGCTACAATTTGAAAATACACAACCGGAAAAAAACTGCCACTTCCTTACAGAGCCCCTCCTCCAACACACACGAACGCGCACATGACCAATGAGGGCACGAGATGAGTTTGTGCACAGATGGAAGGCTGACAGGCAGGTAGGCCATCCAGTTACTTTAGCCGGTTCGGCTCAAATGATTGGTCGTGCTTTTTACAGCGCCACGGCTTCC
Organism: Gymnodraco acuticeps; assembly: GCF_902827175.1. Lineage (NCBI taxonomy): Eukaryota > Metazoa > Chordata > Actinopteri > Perciformes > Bathydraconidae > Gymnodraco > Gymnodraco acuticeps. Next base: position 361,154 of record NW_022991726.1, on the reverse strand, counting down.
ACAGATGAAATATTTGTATGTATTTATTGTCAAAGCATTTAATATATTCATTGCTATTGGGATGTTAAGAGCATTCCATGGAATATTAAAAAAAATGTCTGAAATAAATGACATACCCTAACCCCACCTTTAAGCCCAGTTCTCACATCATTTAAAAGGTATTTACACATTAAAGTCATATTTATCTCAATAATATAAAAATATTGATAACTAATTATCCAAATACTTAAATAAAAGTTTTGAAAAAGTACATGTAGTTATTGTTCTGAAGCTTTTAAATACAAAAATATAAGTTGTATTGGATTTGATTGACTTGACTTAATTGATTGTTGCAAACAACCAATCACATTTCATCAGATTCAAATGATGCTAGATGCTGATTGGTTCTCAGGAGTGGGACATTAGCACTTTTACAATTGTGAGCCCCGCCCACTTTAAACCAGTGAAAGAAGCACATGCTAAAACCTATGGCTAAAACACAGAAAATGCAAACTACCAGATCTATAATAATTACAATTAATAGTAACCTTCTTGTATTTTTTATGTTTACACAATATATGAGGAAAACAGACTAAACACACACATAAAACTAAAATGCAATTAAGATAATATCAATACTTATAACAAAAGGTTAAAGACAGTGCAGTGACCTTAATCCCTACATTTTATAAATGTGTAAATTGATAATATATAGTGTCAAATGTTTATATCAGTATTATTCAACAATTAAAAAAGCATTAAACTAACAAATTTGTCAGCAGATATTTTGAGAACGATTGCTGCATTATGACAGGTAATCGCTGAAAAGTGACAGCAATCTATGTTGCATACCCTGTGTGTGTGTGTGTGTGTGTGTGTGTGTGTGTGTGTGTGTGTGTGTGTGTGTGTGTGTGTGTGTGTGTGTGTGTGTGTGTGTGTGTGTGTGTGTGTGTGTGTGTGTGTGTGTGTTTGTCATACTGACGATAGCAAGAGGGCGAGATGTTGAAAACATCCTTAATCCTTTCTTTTTTTAAGTGTCCCTGTTGACTGCTGTGATGAGTGATGAAGACCCATTAGTTTAACAAAAATCCAACATGATACTGGGATTATCTAGCCATTGTCTAATGAGTTCTGTCTTTCTACAGCTTAAGCTTTTTAACCGTACTTCTCAGTGTTTTTTACGAAGACAAAACCACTAAATATCTAAACACCCGAGATTTTTTTTTGTTTTATAAGGAAAATGCTTTAACAAAGGCTCTGATTCGTTAAACGGTTCAACTTTGACATTTGTAGGGCAAACTATGACTAAAAAGTGGAATAAAAGGCAAAACCCTAACATTGTGTTTATTAAATGTCTTCCATGTGACTATGTTGACTAGTATCAAAATGCTAATGTTCCTAATGGCACGTTAGCTAGCTCTCTTGTCTTTTCTCCGGAGCGGCAAGACCACCCAGTTTACCATTACTTGCAAACGCCCACTTTGGGACTCATTTTCTGTAACTAGTGTAGCAGTCGAAGACTGTATAAAGGTAGCCGTAAAGAATGGCATAACTAGCAGGCTAGCTAACTAGAAAAAAGCTCTTAGCGAGTGTAGTAGTAAAGACTTGCATAACAAGCAAGCTCACTAACTAGCGGAAAGTTAGCTAGCTTTCTATTTCCGCCATGCTTTACTGCTACACTAGGACATCAAATAGGCCAAACAAAGTGTCACACATCTGGAAAAAGTCCACTACTTATTGTATATATTTCAGCAAAACCTCACCTTATCAGGGTTGCCAACTTTGGGTACCTGGCTGGAGTGAGATTTTGATATCATGGGTTTGATTACACATATGCGCACGAAATGACTGCTATCGTGTCAGTAGCGGGACCTTAGCATATATATAGGATATATATACAATATATACAAATACACAATATTGGACACAGATAAACTGTACAAAGTTTCATTTACTAATGAAAGTCAAACACATGTTTGTTTCCACTGTTTTATTGTGTGCCTGTCTAAGCACTTAATTGACTTATCGTACGATAAATAAAAATGAACTCGATAAATTGCCATTTACATGAGGATGTGACTAGCAGTTTGAAAGGATGTACTTGAATTATTATTATATATTATCATTATGTCAGTGGTCTAAAATGGTCATACAACGGTGCCGACAATATTATCGTTTATCGCAATAATTTCCGGGAAAATGTATCCAACAAAATTAATTATCGTGAGAG
>NW_022991726.1:288945-353945 GCF_902827175.1 Gymnodraco acuticeps | reverse complement strand
TCATTCATAGATTGCATGACTAGTTGAGCATAAACACATGACAAACAAGTCTGTTATTTGTGGTGAACTGGAGATAAGTAGTAAGAGAGCAGCTCAGGAGGGATGAGAGAACAGAGCAAAACAAATGCAGTTGTTCCTTAATTAAAAGGGAATGCACCGCCGCGTCGCCTTCGGTCTGAATAAGAAGAATAGCTCAGAGGTGGGAGCGAAGAAGGGCTCTTAAAATGTGCTCCATCTCTGGACCCAGCTGTTTCTTCTTTATCAGATTCTAGATAGTAGGACAGCGGATACAAAAGGCCAGACATTATGAGTTTTAAAATGACAGAGGCAGACCTGCTGTAAGCACAAATGCTGCTATTAAATAAATAACATGTTCCAACAAGATGAACAATTTCCACAAGCACACAAAAGTGTTTTTCATTCCTCCTTTATTGTCAGTGTACGAGACAATGAGCAAAGGCAAAGCGTTTTCTCTTGACGCCTGGATGTCGGCCATGTGCAGTGACTTTGCTCTCAACCTTGGAAATCTATGTGAGCGACTTTTATTTTTTCTTAATCCTCTCTCTCAGTCCTGCTGTGCGCTGGCTGAACACCGTGAACACTTAACTAATTGTGTTGTGAAAGATGTTTCAAGGGTGATGATTCCGCTTCGGTTATAAAACTTTCTTTAGCGAGGATGCAGGTTTTCTATAAGAAGGGCTCTGCGGGAATTCGTTGAGATACTTTGCAGTGAGATTTAACTTACTGTAGAAGCAGCGGTGCTCTAAGCTAAATGCTAACGTAACTATGCAATGACAGAGTTAAAAGGGAGACATTGTTAAGGGTCGAACAACATTATAGGAAGGATTCTACAAACATTTAAAACATATGTATTTCCTTTTCGCTTAACCTGATCTGTGAGTTAATGTGTCTATTTTTTTTTTATATTTTCAGCGCAAACACTGTTTTTCACATGCTGGAAATCATGAATTTCTGTAAAGATTCAATAGCAATATGTCCAAAAGTTCATTTCTTTCACAGTTTTTTTTGGGGCATTTTGGTTTTTGTACAGTTTTTAACATACAAGGTATAAACTCCTATTTAAAAGGTGTGGTCTGTATATCATTGGAAAGAGCCAGGCTAACTGTTTTCCTAGGTTTCCTGTCTTGGTATTTTGCTAAGCTAAGCTAATGTCACACATGGCTTTAGGTTCAAACGTTATGGTAGTAATATTTCTCTTCTTATCTTCGCTTCTGCCTCATTGTTTACCCACTCCTTTAAATTATGACAAGGTGTATCAACATTTGTCCAAATAAAAGAAAAGTATATTTTTGTTAACCAGCTCCTGGGAGCTTTGTTTGGGTTTGGGCAAAGACACAAAATGTGCCCACAGATCTAAATAACAAGATACAGATACCACGATAAATATAAATGTCATATAATCTGTATTCACAAAGTAATTCAACTCCATGTGAGTCTTCAGACTGAAACACTTTGTCTCAGAGTTTCAAACCTCCTTCTGTGCACACAAAATCAATAAAGCATGTTCTTAATCGCTGTCACCAAACTATAAATCCTACACGTCTTCACACATTTGAACCTTTAGCATTTTAAAGCCTTGTCATTCTTCTTCTTGAGATTACTCTGGAAATGGGGTTTGGATTTGAGTTTGTGACGCGCAGGTTTGGAGGTCCTGGATGTGGGTTTGGTTTTTTCCACTCTGAAGCTTTGTCGAACAGATGTTCCGCTCAGCTCTAAACCAAATTACGCCGCCGAGCTCACAGCCATCGGCCACGGAGGCTGATTGGATGGCAAAAAGGGGGCAACAAAGACAGATCAGTCTCAATTAAGCAGTCACATCAGGAAATCTGGTCAGCCTCTGAGGCCAGAAGATAGAAGGAGTATTGACATCGCTATGGAGACTAAAAGGAGAGCTGGAGGCCTTGGTGCGTGTCCGTTTTCATGGAAACTTGAGATTCTGTACTATCTAAGCTGCTTGTTGTTTGGGTTATATACTCATTGGTTCGTACAATCAAAGGTGCTGGTTTCATACGGAGAAAAGCGATTCCTAATCCATCAATTTAAGGGATGGAAGGGTAGGTGTGTTAAGGAAGACACCTGTCAATATCTAAGCACTTGTTTTACTCGTTGGAAGTCGCTTTGGATAAATGACGTGGACATTTGCAGGTCGTTTGGGATCTGACTGGTTGATTAACGCATATTCTTGCAGGTTTGGAGAGTAACGGATTACATGTAACGGGATTATGTCATCAGAAAACAAATAAAAGGTAACTGTTTTTTCTTTCAGTTACCTAAAAAATTGGGATTACCATCAGGATTGCAATGTTACAATACATTTAAAATAAAGATCAATATAATATAAGAAGACATACTGAATTAATTTTATTTTTTGATACTCAGATGAGATTTGATACTGATGACTTTTTTTGCGAATTACCAGTAATTGTATGCGAATAGATTTTTAAAATAACCATCCCAACTCATGGCTATAGGGATAGTTGGATCAGGTGCATGCAGATATTAAAAATGCTGATAGTACCTGATAGGCTTTAAGTGTGACCATTATTTATAGCCTATAAATAGCCTCATGGTTTTACTGTATAACTCCAGGTGTGTTCTTCTTCTGAGAGGTCTATTTTTTGAAAGCATAAGAATATGGGCAGGTGAACGCTGGTCGTTATCCTTTAGGTATAAAATAATAAGGTTACAAATAATTTAATATACCGTAAAAGGCTTTTTATGTTTACTTTAAATTCATTTAGGCTACCTTGTAGAGTGCACTCTCTCCTGATTTAGTTAATCTAGAGATAATGTGAAGAGTAGGCAGAATTTCAGTCAGCCAAGATTTTCTTTGGTCGACTGGAGCCCAGCCTGCAAACCGGGTGTCAAGAAACAGAAAGGTCAATATCCGTTAACTGTTCAGAAGCATTGTCTGCAAGCTCAATTTCCATTATGAAGCTCTCTGTGTTGTGAAACCATGAACACTTCAACATTACATAAGCTTTTCAGCGTTTTTGATTATGCATTTTTTCAGACAATCCAATTTTCTATGGTAGCCTAAGAAGTGGAATCATTTTCTCAACCGAGAAACCAAAACAAAATCATTATTCAAGGGGAACTGCATCGATTCATCACATCAAAGTCTATTTACATGCCTCCGGGAGTATATTTGAAATTAAATTTGACTTGTACATTTTATATATTGCCTCAAGTGATGACATCACTCAGCGTCTGCTGGAGCTGAAGACTATGAGTTTGAGAGAAAATTGAAGAATATGGAGGTGAAGAGTTAGAGAGAAGTGAGTTTAACAAACTCCTGCGGCTAGTTTCTTATCTGTGTTTTAGGCTATAGTTGCCACTTGCATAACACACCGATCTCCACCTGTGTGTGTGAGAGAAACTCAGGGATTTTAGCCTTTGCAGACCATTCACATGCACAAAAACCTATACAACCAATACAGGAAGGGGAAAAAAAACAAAAGCATAATTCTGGGTAATGTAGGCGCCAGGTTTTGACCACAGATTATATGGTTTTAAAAAGGAAGAAGGGTGTGTGGAATAAAAAAGACAAGTGCGTTCTCCATTGTTTGAAAATATTATAGGAGGAGACAATATTACCAGAAAATAAATCCCTTAATGACACATTTTAGCCTTCAGTAACCCAAAATTGGCCACAGTTCTCTCAATGGTAGCTTTGATATTGACTGTTTGACACATCACACCCAATCACTCAACAATTTAGTAATTATCTTTTCATAGTTTTTCAATAACGAAGAGATAATTTCTCATTAATCTTCCTATCACGGTTTTGCAACACCTTGTCTTTTTGATGACCTTTTTTCCTCTATTCTTCATCTATGTTCTTTCCTGCTTCAAAATGTTTCCCTCCCAGGTATAAATTATGAAATATTGCAAACAAATAAAACAATTGTTCAGGCTCATTTCAGCTTTATTGCATTAAACTTGGCTGGATTAGTAATGAAATGGAACAATGGTAGCTCCCTGTAACATTAAAATAAATCATGCTCCAAAGGAAAGTAGTTAGAAACTCACTGACATTTAGAGTAATGTTCTTTATGCACCGCTGTCGTCCACATTCAGGTAGATTGAATGCTTACACAAATCACAGCTAACCTGTCAGGCAGGAACAAAGCCCTGAAGACATATCACACACTAACACCATGAGAAAACTTTCTTTGGGAAATGTCCTCAACGTTTTAAATGAAATAGAGTACACCATGCTTCTTTAATAAGCTTTTATTTTTCCTCTGGCCTTGGATGAAATCTTCAAAAGGAAGCATTGTTCCTTTGGTGGCAGCCAGTTTATCTGCATTGCACACATTCCCAATCACTGATAATAGAAACTGCTGTGTGACATCAATTACACAGACATAGCAGACATTTTACTGGGATTACCTGACAATGAACTCCAGTCTCAGTCTGGCCTTTGACAGGAAAGACAGAACAAAAGAGAGTCAGAGTCAGAGAGACATGGGCGAAGGGTGAGACGTGTTTTCAGTGTTTTTCAAGGGAACAATGCTGGAATAAACATGAAGGCTGAGCCGAACAACAATCAGTATGTAACAGTATTCACACTCAGGACGCCAGGGCCTACCTATCAAGCAAAATATGGTAAATCTGCTCATGAAACATTCATGTTTTAGCGAAGAATGGGACTGTCAGCTAAAGCTGAAGCTGTAAACACTTCAGGGTTCAGTGGCGTCGTCTGACAGGGTGAAGGGCTACGTTTTGATTTTTCTCAGGGCCAATGACTCGAAGCTAACTCTGTAGTTGGTCGGGTCAACTAAAAACAAGATCAGAAGTGTTGAATCTGGGTTTTATTGCAGATGTTGGTCACATCTGGTTGAAAGTGGACTTCACTCCTGTTCCTGCTGAACTGAGCCAGTTTTTTGGTAAAACACTGATACCAGTTCAGTAGGCACGGGAAGGTACAGCCCGAATATCATTTTGCTTGAAAATCCAGTGTGCAGTCTGCATGAAAGACTTTGTTTAAAACCTAACAAAAAGGATAGTATAATTCACAACATGTAATGTATTAGCAGTGAGAACACACAATCTCTAAGTATTTTTTTCAAGCTGCTACGTCGTCAAGCCTTCTGTTCTTGCATGAAACGTATAATAACAATGTCAGAATTACAACATCTTGATTATAGCAGTCAAATGCAGCTGCTAATTCATAGCCACAGACTGTTAGTTTCAGTGGCTGACATGACAAAACTAAATGTCGATATCATAAAAAGCTACCTAGCTTATTAAACTCACTATTAAATGACTCAAACACTGCCTCCGGCTGATGTCTGCATTATCCAAATAATGCAGACATCAGGTTTATATAATTAAACCCTAATGCTGCGTTCACACCGGACGTGATGCGAAATATTCGCTTCGCTCCTATCGCATCGCTCGAGTTTCACCGCGGCTGTCAGCTGTGTCGGGAGCTACAACTACAACAAAATGAACATATTTTACCGTGATTTAATTGTAATACACGTCTCAAAATGATGCCGAAGTAACAACATACTGATACCGGTTAGTAAAAACCATGAATTAATGCTTGACAAGTCTGCAGACAGACGGCAGGCGAAAAACCTTTTAAAATGCGTGTTTTCTGAATGAAGATCGGATCGACCAGGCTAAGCTAGCGTTGTATAAGCTCCGTCCACACTAATAACAACGGCCTACAGACATAAATAAACCGCGTCTCTGCATTGACTTTACATGTAATCGCGCCGCCCCCAAACATCGCATCGCGTCCGGCTAAGTTTCTAAAAAGTCAACATCATTGCATTGATTCACAACATGGAGGTGACTCTCTATTTTGCAACCCAGTCTCACGGCATTTCGTGTTATAGTCACGAAATTAATCTATTGATTCGTGTTCACCAACACGATTTCCCCATTTTTTTCGTGTCACACAGAACGATTTTAAAAGCAATGTATTTCTATTGGTAGTATGTTTCGTGCCTGCACCAAATAGCAACAAATTAGAAGGAAATTTGTATTAAAAAAATACAGATGTCAGTATTCTGAGGCTCTGAGCTCCATTTCTTTTCCTCGCGGACGGCAAAAAAAGTCCGACATTATACGATTTAAAATAAAAACAATAATCGTGGCTTGATATTGAGTAAGAAAATGTTTTTATGAACCACACAGCTTCTGGTCTTCCAAGACCCGACTGGACAAAAAGACGTGGTGCAGGCACGAAACATACTACCAATATAAATACATTGCGTTTAAATCGTTCTGAGTGACACGAAAAAAATGCAAAAATTGTGTTGGTGAACACGAATCAATAGATTAAATGTATTTCGTGACTATTACACGAAATGCCATGAGACTGGGTTGTATTGTGTTACAGTGAAGTGTTAGCTTTGTTAGTGTTAGCAACATAGCATAGTGAAAATGTAAATTCTGACTTAGTTTGCGCTAACATTTATATTTTTAGCTTATGTACTTGTTGATATTTTAAACCTGTGTGTCTTTAATGTTAATGTTATAAAGAAAACAATATTTAAGGGGTGAGGCCTGAGCCAATGTTTCGTAACGTTAGCTTAGCCTCGGCTAGCATCCACACAATGGAGAAATACAACAGCTAGTTGTTAACAGGGATTTTTCCCCCCTTTTTTCTTACTGTCCTGTTTCACCACAGAATGATGCTAGCTATTAATGTATTATTTGCATATGGTTATTATACTAGTTCTGTATAAGCTAGTCAGTCAGGCATGCTAACAAGTGTAGCTGTATGTCCCTAGGTCCTACTGTATGTTCTCCAGCTCATAATCCTTTTAATGTGACACATTTAAGAGACCTTGCAAAAATGTTACGTTCTCAGCAATGGTTTACCCCGAGGTCAAATGTTAAATGTTTCTCTTTCAAAATCAACTCCTAATTGTTGTGTTCCCTATGCACTCTAAGATTTGCTAGCAATATTTTTTTTCTTGATGTTCTAATCTAGACAATGATATCTCCAAAGTTGCTTGATGAATTTTCACAATTTTAACTGTATTTAAAACCTTCCTGCTCTGTTGTCGTTTTGCATTTCAAACTCCAAAGATAGAACTTACCAATCTCTTACGGAGCTTACACACGCCGGCGTGCGTTGAAGCTTCAACGCTTCTGCCCATTCACTTTGAATGGGGTGACGTCACGCTTCGCCAAACTGCATTGTGGGAGCAAAGCGTTGCTCGCTTCAAAAGTAGAGCAATGTTCTACTTTTGAAGCTTCGACGGAAGCGTCAGCCAATCGAATCATATGCCAGTACAAGCTCTAGCCAATCAAACCGCTGCTTGTGTGTCCGGGGCGGGAGATTCATGTGATTGGTTGTTGGTCGAGCTTCAGACACGCCCGCCGGCAAGCTTCAACGCAAGCCGCCGTGTGTAAGCTCCGTTACAATGAGGAGCTTCGACACGGTGATGAACCTCTTTCGCTTGCGTTACAGCAGATAACAGCACTGTTTAATCCATGTTGTGCACTTCTGTTCAGGTTTTGGGCGATAAAGTAAAAGAGATCATACTTGCTCAATTGTGAGGATTTCGCTAACTATATCGCCTAGAGAACTGCTTGGGCTTGTGGAGAAATTAGAAACATGCAAGACGCTGCTTTCGGGAGACAGAGGGGTTGAGTTATTAAAAGCTGAACCAGGTGGGTTTCTTCTTCAAGTCCAAGTTTCAGTATGGCACCCAAAAACTGGCATGCTCGTCCTGAGCAAGATCAGTTGGACATAAACTTGGCCTGCTCCAACAGGTCTGACATTTAGCACCACATTCCTAAAAAATCACAATATAACCTGTGGCATTTTGAAGTCCACATTAAACCTGGGTCAAAGTGTCTCACTGGAACGCAGTCAAATATATTCGGTATGCAAGATCATCCTTGCCAGATGCCTTGGGTAAGATAAAACAGTTGTAGCTTCAGGCAGACACGATTCAAATACAGGTTTTCATACGTCTGGCCGGTATTACATAATGAAGTTCCATACATGGGACCGAGATCTTAACTCTTTCTTCTCACCTCGCCGCCTCCTTCTCCACCTAATCTCTCCTCCCTCCTCCCTCCTCCTTTCTTCATATGCGAGATCATCAAGTTCTTTCCATTCACCGGAACAAATCCCCTCCGTCGAATCAACTATTTCACCTCAGGCACTGAACTTAGCCACTGTGAACAACACATAGCAGGGATCAATGCTCACCAATTAGCTAAGCTCTGTGCCTTTAGCAAGTGGGTGGCTGGCTCTTTGAGGGAATAGATCCGCTGCACGAAGACCTTTACGTGACTACTCACTGGTGAACTTTAAAAAAGTCCTGCACTGCCTATGATGTCGAGGTTCTGCTTCTCCTTTGACGGGGATCATTATGTTTCGAAGTGCGAGCTGCCAACGGAGGATCCTAGACTTACATTTCAAACACCAAAATCCTCTCGTTGTTTAGAGCCAAAACGTGATCCACTCTCTGAAAAATGTGTTCTGGCCCTCATATGCTCTTAAATCGACTTCCTGGCTGATTTGAAAGGGGAGAATAGTGAAGGCAGTTTAAATTTCAAACAGCTGCACATTTAACTGCAGCTTCAAGTGCAGTTTTTTCCTTGTACGAAACTTCAAGAGAGTTGATCACCATTATCCGAAGATGACACAAAAGCATCCGAAAGTTTAAAGGAAACTCTGGGTCACATGCTGAGCTGTGAAGGAGTGGAAATCCCTGGCAATGTGATTTTTGTTTCTCTTTGTGCATCAAATCACGGTGCCAGGAACCCTCCCCACCACAGCTTTTATATTTCATTTGATCCACCCTGAACTTCTCCGCCCGCAGTATCTTCTTCAAAAGTCCTCCTGGGCTCCAGATGCCTGACCTGAAAGAAAAGAGGAAAAAAGAAAAGAACTTGAACTCATGTGAATCCGTGATGCACTTTAAACCATTCGTGTAACCCAGGGATAAACCAGCAAGCCCCCCGGTAGACCCCCATCTTGCAATATGCAATATAAACACTTGTTTTCAATTGTACTGTGCAATTATGTAAAATCATATATTCATATAAATATCCAAATATCATTTTTATAAGGTCTCAATACTTTATTATGCTATTTATGTCCCTTTTTTGATTGGCTGTGACTAATTTTGTAGCCTTGGTCCAGTACTTGTTTGTCTTTATTTGTATTTTATTACTAATTTGAGCATTTTTGCTTGCCTTTGTTACCTGCTATGCCACTTTTGCTATATCACTGTAAATGTCCCCGCTGTGGGACTAATAAAACACGTCTGATTCTGATTCTGACCTAAAAAAAGATTTCTAAATGTGTGGGATGTGAGGAATGACTCTGCAGACTTTACAGTGCACAGATCAGCAGGATGTAGCAGATGTGAATTCTGGCTGGAAAATGCAGAGACAGCTACCTCAGGGGCAAAAAAGAAAACACGGCTTGTTTGAAATGGCGAGGGCAAAACTGTCTGGTGGTGCACGTCGTGAATTTCAATACTCTCGCTATAAAATACCAGCCGAGGAGAACGTGCACCATGAGGAGATCTGTGTCCTGCACAAAAAAAGCAAACCATGAAAGTTTCCGTCTCTGTTTCACATTAGTTTCAGGTCAGAGAGGTGTGTTTGATTTGTAAGTCTATTGTAGATGTTGCCTAGTCAAGTTAGATGCTGCGTATCACAGCGCACTGAGATTTGTGACCAACTGTAAAGCATTAACCCATCACTGTACCCTGTATGCAAGGGCTGGTTTGCCTTCGCTAACTGTACGGAGGCTCAGTCACTGGTACATTTGTATATACAAAGCCATGTTAGGGAAACTTCCATCTTACATCTGCTCCCTGATCTCACGGAGAATTGTAAGTGGCTACTGCCTGAGATCGAATGCTGTGGTTTTATTAAATGTGCCAGCTGCTAGGACCGTCTTAGGGAAGACAGCTTTTAGATGCGCAGCTCCTCTGTCTTGGAATAGTCTGCAAATTAAATGGAAACTGAACAATCTGGTGCCACTAAATGTTTTTAAAGCTCGGTTGGATGCTACTCAATCGGAAGCTGTTGGTACCTGTTTATGTGGATAATTATGTAAATGATGCTGTATGATGTCCTTTTGTTGTTCTAGTTATGTTTTTATGTTTCATGTGGAACTACTTGAGCAGGTCTCCCTTGAAAAAGAGATCAATGATCTCAATGGGATTTATCTATATAAATAAAGGTTTGAAATGAAATGAGATGGCTGGACGTAGCCTGCTGGGTGGAAACTCGTACAAATTCCTTCTCAAAAAAGTGAATTTTCGAGGTGAAGAACGTGTTTTTTTTCGACTATTTCTACACCACATTAAAGCAGAACGAGTGGCCTATCTGGCAATGTTACAGTAAGTGAAACATCATTTATGTATCCCGTCCTTAAGTTGGGTCTGCTTCAAAGTTAAATGTATTATTGGTTGGCCCATGCTACACCTTTCCAGCAAGTTTATACAAATGTGGCCCGTTTTGTTGTTGTAATCTGCTGAAAAACAAACCAAGCTGACAACGCAGTGTTTGCAAAGTATAAGGCTTTATTCTGTTAGCTTAGCTTGACACAAAGACTGGAAATCATGAAAAGGCCTGGCTCTTTCCAAAGGCATCTGCAAACCACTGAGTGTCTTGTTTTTTGGAAGTCCTTTCAAATCGAGATCAAACACGTATTCGGTCAATATAAGTCAAGCAAAAAAGCCCATAAATTAAGAAAACTGTTACAAGTTTGCGGGACCCCCTTGAAAACGAGATGGTGCATCTCAAGGGGTTTATCCCAATGAATACATTTCTATATATATATATAAGTAGCATGAGAACAACTGATGGTAAATAGGTTTTCCAATGTTTCCTTAAAAAGTTCTTCATGTTTTGTCTGCTTCACATTAGTGTTGGGTCAGAGAGGTGTGTTTGATTTGTTTCCCATTGGATTGGTGCACAAGCAAACACTCCCGTGTGGAAAAATGGGAACGTCTGTGTGTGTTATTATCTTTCATTGTTGTTGTTTATTCTGTTCTGCAGGGAAAATTCCAGGCCCACCGTGCTGGGGAAGGAATAATGACAGGATTTGTCGAGCAGTGAGGAGGAGGAGGTTAGGTTCAACAGCCTCTCCTTCATCGCTCCCTTCATCATCAGCTCTTCCTCTCACCTGAGTCATAATGATTTTGAAAACCATATGTGGAGTTTCTTCTAGTGTAGCAAATAAACATCTAGATCAGTTGTTTTCCTGCTACTTATAACTGTTGTTGTATTACTTAAAGCTAACTGGGAAATACAGAGTTATACAACTTCCATAATGTATTCTTCTTTTTGTGCTAAGCTAAGAAGAGTTACTGAATATTTGACAAACATTATGGCTCTATCGATTGTATAATCTGCACCCACAAAGGAAGTAAGTGTTATTCACAAAATGTTTCACTCTTCTTAAATGCATATGATATAGTTATTACCTCCGTCCAGGATATTTGGCTTGGTCTGTGTATTTGTCTGTCTGCAGGATTATGCAAAACCTACATGCCCAATTTTCATTTTATTTGGTGGAAAGTTGTATCAAGGGCTAAGGAAACGTCTATTAAACTTTTTTTTAAATCACTTATTCTAGACTACGTGTATTCCCAACTTTTCACATGAACACACGCTCAAATCGATTTGGAAACAATAATCAATAAAATACAAAACATCTATTTGTTGTCATGTTGTTTCCATTATGACTTAAATCTCACGAACACAGCTAACTCAGAAAAAAAACCTTTCCATCTAATAAAAATGGGACCATCTGAGAAACTCGTGAATGCACTCTCCGCTCTCCAAATGCTATTCTAGTTGTGTGCTTCAACTCCAACGTATGCCAGTTCCGGTAAAGAACTAACAAGATTTCAAGACAGACCTCTATCTATAAGTGTGCTCATCCCCCATTAAAAGACTTATCATCAGTGCATTTTGAAAACTGGATAATTACAAAGACATTTCTGGAGACCTGTCTTTAGAAGTGACTCTTGTCTGCACATGCAGGTACCTGTATACATAATACACAGAACAATGTCTGCTGGCAGGATTTCTATGGCATGTGTGCATCATTTCACAAAAGAACTGGATGTCCTCCAGCCCGGTGTTTATGAGCAGTACATGTTGTGCAGCGAGCAAAATCTTTCCAGACAGGGAAATATGTCTGTCCTGTCAACCAGCGTTAACCACTCCCTGCGCAGGAATCATGAATAAATATGTTTGTCTCGGTCGTGAGATGTGGAACGTCAAGTTGTGCTTCACTGAGCAGTCGTAAGAAAGGGGAATGAGGGAACGTGTGTGTGTGTGTGTGTGTGTGTGTGGGTGTGTGTGTGTGTGTGTGTGTGTGTGTGTGTGTGTGTGTGTGTGTGTGTGTGTGTGTGTGTGTGTGTGTGTGTGTGTAATGGATGGATGGATTTCATTCATTCACCAAGTTTAATGAAAATCGTGCCTGTTTTTTTTATTTTTATGTAATGCTGCTGACAAACTAACCAAGCTGAAAACATGACCTCTGTACTCTGTGGAAAAAAACTCAAGGTTACAGAATACATTATTGGTAGCTCCCCCATTTTGCTAGGCATACAGTAAGGCTTTATTCTGTAAGCTTATTTTATTATCGTCATAACTAAACTGTAGCTTTGTGCAAATGACAAGAAAAACCTTGAACCTTGATATCTGTAAACCTGTGCTTTAAAAACCTAAGCACACAGATATTCGGGTCAAGTAAAGAAGACCAAAAAATGAAGGGAAAATGTTACAAGTAGCATGAGAATAACTGATCACAAAGAGTTTTCCATGTGTTTAAAAAAGGTTGCACGATTTGTTTGCTTCACATTGAATGCATGAGTTGTATTTCAGTGTGAAGGAACAGAGGAAAATTGTGTGTGTGTGTGTGTGTGTGTGTGTGTGTGTGTGTGTGTGTGTGTGTGTGTGTGTGTGTGTGTGTGTGTGTGTGTGTGTGTGTGTGTGTGTGTGTGTGTGTGTGTGTGTGTGTGTGTGTCAAAGACATGTCTGTGAGTACTAAGTGTTTGTTTGCAGGGTCTGAAAACTTGATATGGGAAGTGATTGAGTGTTGACAAAATAAATGATTACCGTTCAAATTGAATTGTGTGAGGATGCGACATATTTTTGGCAAGCAGGGTGAATTACAGGCTGACATACAGAGGTTGGATGTGGTAATTATTACAACAGAAAATCTAAATTGCTGTGGTTCTACCTGACGCCAACTTTATTATTATTTAACTTTATTATTATTCAGACAACTCACGTGTTTCTTTAATATGTTTATTAGAAACAGCATATAGTTGAGTTTGGCGTCTGGGCTCGGGCCTCATCACTCCACAGATATACAAAGCACCAGGGCGACTGGGACTAACAAATCAGCCCGGGACTCTCGACCGGCCCACCTCGGTACCGCAAGTAACTACCGCTAGTAAATTGTCGACGGGGGACGGGGGACGGGGGGGGTGCTAGTGACTTGTCCGACCGGCCCACTTCAGTACCGGCCCATCGGGATTCGTCCCGAACGTCCCGATGGCCAGTCCGCCCCTGCATAGCACCATGAGTGATGATTAAATAACTAACCCCCCGAGCCTACAGGTGGAAGCTGGGGTGGTGGTGGGGCAGCAAGCAGCAGCGACGTGGAAGTAGCTGCAGCGATAGCAGCAGCAAGCAAAGCATAGAGAGAGATCTGGCAGGTTCAATAGAGCGGCATATTCAGGAGACTCTGTTTGGTTGGTTGTAGAGTGGCAAGGGGCGTTATGTATGAATGCAGCATAAGTGCTCAAGTGGACTGCCTGAACTAGCTCGCAGGCTTCGCCCCATTTTTGGCACCACCGCAACATTTTTTACGTCCTCCTTGATCCATCTTTTTCCTTAAATACATTCACATTATCATTTTTGGTCATTTGGATTGTCTTTGAGTGCGTATATTATTATTTTTTCATCTTTACACACACCATTTATTGCACGTGTGTCCTTCCTGGGAAAGGAAGTCTCTTTCCTAGGTTTCTTTCGGGAGTTTTTGCGAGGGTCTAAGGACAGAGGGTGTTGTATGTTGTACACAGTGTAAAACCCTGTGAAACAAATGTATGATTTGTGATATCGGGCTATATTTTTTACATTTGATTGATTGATATTTATTGTCAAACTATTTTATGAAAATAGATTTCCAGTTCTGCCTGTAAAATCTCAGAAATAAATCACAAATAATTGCAATTTCACCTGATTAATGGCTTTTTAAACTTATTTGACATGTTAGAGTACCTTGGACTTTACTCTTTTACGGTTTGTATATCCAAGCAAATGCCATGTTCTGATACATTTCAATCATATTTTAAAAGGTTAACGATACCAGCTGTGCTTTCCAGTCTCTCATTATCTCAAGATGAAAATAAATGTTGTGTTTTTCCCCTCGGTATCCAAAATGTACCACAGGGGAAAATATATATATAGTATTTAATTATATCAAATATCGATATTTTTCAAGCTATTGTATTACATTTAGAAATCCAGTGATAAGACAACACTCCTCCAGACTTTTGGTATTTTTTTTAAACTGTGCTAAACCCTATTGATATGGCTAAAAACTTTCAAATATATTTTGGAAAAAGTTTAGGTTTCTCTGTCAATCTACTGATCGTTTCAACTTCAAATCACTGATATATAATCCCATATATAATCCTCTACAGGAGTTTGTATCAGGACAACATGATGTTATCTGCAATAGTTCAGTTTTACAATCTTTCCATGACTCCATAGCTACTAAATTTGACTCTAGCACTATGTCATGCTACTAATGTCACTAATTTACAGCCTGACGTAAGTTATTATTTCAACACAAGGCTGAAGGTGTGAACAGGTCACCACATTTAGAGAGAGTAACGTTTGTGAACTGAGTGACCTCATTCACACAGAAGGGAAGAACTGCCCGTATGTCAAAAGTCAGAATGAGAGAGGAAATAAAACTGAGTTTAAGTGATATTCTGTGACCTAAAAACAATATATTTACAATTAATATACACATAAGATCCATAAAATATCAACTCACGTTCTTTGTGTTGCCTTCCCTTCCTACATTTTCTAGTGAAGGTGACAAAGCCACACCATTTGCACAAAGCAGTTCCTCATGTAATTCTCCTGGCAGTTGGCAGTGTTTACCCAGGAGATGTTAAGATATATTCTATCTGGTGGCGTGAGATTCACATCTGAACCTAGCACTGACGTCACCCTGCATCTCACACGTCCGTGCCACTGGGATTTGTCACCCTGCTCTTACAAAACACAGGCAAAGTGTCGAGAAGCAGAAACAAGAGGCGCAGAGAAATGTAAGTCTGTGAGAATGTGTGCATGATTAGGAGAGACAGAACAAGTCGAAATGCATTAGAGAAGCCTTGCGTTATGGATTCCAGTCTGTGAAGATTGTAAAGCTCGTATGAAATGTGAAGCCGCTCAAAGTAGATTCTTAAGGGGTGAGTATCCTGTTTAAAGGATCTGCGTCTGAAAGCACCTTCTTTCTGTTACTTTCCAAAGACTGATAATCTGACATCTATGCCAACCTTACGATCTATTAGACAGCCGTTTCTGTCACTTTTTGTGTGTACGGATGCCTGCAAAAGCATTCAAAAACCTGCACCTGTATCCACATATTTTAAAATGATTGCATCTCCTCCATCTCTATCACTGCAAGCTGGTCACCCTCCCTCTGAGTTCAGTTTTTCAGAAAAAGCTTTGAACACATTTGTCTTCCAAAGTAGTCGTTTTTAACAAGTGTATACTTGTCTTAAAGGGGTCAGCAGGCTTCAAATAAATCAGCCTCTGAACTATAGACTGCATGTGGGAACCCATTCCCAATTTTCCTTCATTGAAGTATACTTAAAGGTGGGGTATGTAATTCACTTCAGAAACACTTGTTGTTATATTCCATGGAATGCTCTTCACATCCCGATAGCAATGAATATCTTAAGTGCTTTGACAATAAATACATTAAAATATGTCATCTGTGGAAGCCGTGGCGCTGTAAAAAGCACGACCAATCATCTGCCTCGGCCCGGCTAAAGTAACTGGATGGCCTACCTGCCTGTCAGCCTTCCATCTGTGCACAAACTTATCTCGTGCCCTCATTGGTCATGTGCGCGTTCGTGTGTGTTGGAGGAGGGGCTCTGTGAGGAAGTCTGAAGGAAGGATTTTTTACGGTTGTGTATTTTCAAATTCTAGCGCACTCGATGTGGTTTCTCCATTCTTACCTACCCCACCTTTAACTGTAGTGAAAAAGACTAGAAACTAGTCATTGAGACCATAACCTCGCCTGGAAAATATTTTCTTAGTTGATCATTCAATCTAAGGAGAATTGCTCTATTATCATTTTCTACTTCTTATAAATCATATTTGGTTTAGACAGAATGCAAAGTGAAGTTAGAAAAGGAAACTTTTCGAAAATGGTTCAACTTAAGCGCAAATCTTTGAATCTTCTTGAGAAATGTGAAGGAAGACAGAGAGAGAAATAGCATAAAGCACCAGAGTGTGTGCAGAGTTCAGTCAGAGGCTGAGTTTCCTCATTTAGCAGAGTTCAAATTGATCAGACAGATAAAATATGAGGCCCCTGTCTCGACCAATCACACCTCCGTAGTAACTAAAGACCCCCTGAGCATTGAAAAGTCATTACCAGAGCTTGTTGGGTCTGAGCTTCATTATTAAGCTCATTAGATCACTCAGTCCCGATAAACCCGGCCTGCATGTGACCGATGAACGAGGCAGACATCAAGCAGCAGCTTTTCCTCATGTCCCATTAACAATAATCCACTTTGCATAGCGGTAATGTAATTTTGGGCAAGGGGATGTAATTCCATGCAAAATCAATCATAACCAACCTTTTCTTAGAAATGAAACAGAATAAGACATACGACACTAAACAGATTTGGGGGTTTTATGTCAAAAAGTATAAATCAAATAATGAATAAATGTTATCTTTTTAGAGAGGCACTGACTCACCTCTTATAGGAAGAATGGAGGAATGAAAAATGATCTTGGCCTCTGCGCTGACAGGAACATGATCCATTATAATGCTTGAGGGGAAATGGCAGCGTTGCATTAAAGCATAGGTGATCTCTGAATCTGATAGTAGCCGCTATCTGAGCTATTAGCTAATAGCCACGCTGATAACATTAAGACTAGGAGGGAGGAGGTGCAGTCAGAAGAAGTGACGCACGAAATATGGTAAAACTATGAAAGATGATACTGTTAGTGTGAGAGTGACGTGGGGGAAATGAACACAGACACAACAACTGTCTGGTTCAGCTGAGGACACAGAGATCTATCAGAGCTGCTATTAGTCCAGCTAATGCAATCTCATTCCAGACGCAACCCAACCAACCACTTCTGTTGAAAGGCACACCCTGAACACAGCTTTCCTGCACCTTTAGAAAACATTACATTACATTGCATTTAGCTGACGCTTTTATCAAAGCGACTTACAATAAGTGCGTTCGACCAACAAAATACAAACTTGAAGAAAACAGAATCATATAAGTACATCAGGCTGCATAGAGCAAAAACATTTCAAGTGCTACTCAACTGGCTTTAGATAAGCCAGCCCTTTATTAGTATATAAGTGCTTTGTTAATAGTTCTATCGCTCGAAGTGGAGTCGAAAGAGATGAGTTTTCAGTCTGCGCCGGAAGGTGTGTAAGCTACACAAAACATCAGCTTCCTATCAGTCCTTTCCTTAAGTCCTTTTTCTAATCTGCATAGAGTAGAGTTAGACATTTCGTAGGCCAACCTAGAATTTAGCTTCAATCCGTCAACAAATAGCAGTGGGATTTTTCCATTAGGTTTGGAAATATTGTTAAAAAAATAAGATCTGTGGCAGACAAATGTGTATGCTAAGTTTTGTTCAGCAGGATAATTTCCACATATTTCCACCACTTTATGACTTTTGACGAGTAGGCTAAATGCAATAGCCAAATGTAAAAACTAAAAAGCTAACATTAGGCTATAAAGGAACTACAGCAAAGTCACTAGAGGCAGCTAAAGCTAATTAGATTTATGATACTTTTGTTCAGCTGGATAATCTCCACATATTAACCCCACTTTATGATTTTCATAGTAAAAAGCTAACGTTAGGAAAGGAAAGCAAAGGAACTACAGCACGGTCACATGACTTCACGTCACCACCGCTAAGCTAAAGGCAGTTAATGATGGGCGTGATGACGTTTAGTCGTCTAATTTAGACACTTGTTAGCAAACACCGTTTTTAAATCCACCAGTGGAGTATTTACTGACGTATTTTATGCTGTAGAACAAAACGTTAAAATCTCTTTGGCTTGTGTTAACAGACCTTATTTCAGGCTAACAACCAAAAACACATTCAGAAAACCCTTGGCTTCCAGAAAAGGGGACCAGAAGCAGTTAAACACTACCTCGTTTCCGGTGTTATCCCAAAAATTGCCCCATAAAAGTTATTTTAAAAAAAGTCTAAAAATAGCAGAAGCTGCAGAAAAAGCAAGTAATACATCCAATTCAGATAAGGGTATGGAGCAGCGTCGTGCAGTCAGGGGAGGCAGAGCCTCACCTGTCATACTCCAATGTAACGGAAAAACAACTAAAGAAAAACTAAATAGTAATAATAATAATAAAATGTCTCCACTGATCTGTGTTGTAAGTGTGATTTATGTATGATTCCAATCGCTTTTTATAGTCAAAATCAGCATATTGGCCGAGCTCCGCTACAACTCCTACATGGGAGCGATGAGGAGTGAGGCAGGGACGAGCTCTGCCTCACGTAAGCCCACAGTAACTGGCTGGAGCGCGGGCACTAATGTAGCGTGAGCACTTATTTTGTGAGCGCGCTCAAGCCAGTTACTGTGTGGTGAGGTGAGGCACAGATGAGCTCTGCCTCACCTCAGAATGCGTCACCCCACAGAAACTGGCTGGAAAGCGGGCCCTAAGCGCATGCCTGCACCATCTCACTGTAGGTCACCAATGTAATGTTTGTAGATCCCTTTATTACATTTATCCTCGCCATCCATAGTCTCTAAATAACTTATTTCACGTATATATGATATTTAGGCCCGCTGGTCTCATCGTACAACGGCAATGAAAAAAGCACCAGGGGAGGCAGCCATAACCTCTGCCGCACTGAAGGGGGCGCACGTGAGCCCACAGGTTCTTGTTGCTACTGTTATTCTACGCAGAGACGGTAGACGCAAACAACAAGCTAGACTTTTGAAACTAGAGGAAGATAAGGAGGACTTTTACAAAAATGTAATGGAGATTGTTGTCCAGAATGATAGCATGGACTTCATCTTCAAGTCAAGGTAAGACCACAATTGTAATGAACATGGGATCTTACTAATAAAGAACAATCCAATATTTAGATTTTGGGTATCCTTTTGTTGAACAGTCTGTTTAAAATGAATCGAAGCATCAGACTAAAAAAGCTTTTGAAAATAACCGAACATTTCGATTAAGGTCAAAATATAATATTTGTAAATCTGACTCTGAAAGAGTCAGTGCCTCACCAGCCATGAACCTCACCGCACGTCACTGGTATGGAGGGAGGGAAGGAGGTTTGGGAGGGCTTCCTCTCTGACTATTGAGATGCCTCCGTCAGCATGGTGTGTTCGGAGCAAGGAGGAGTTGGCGTGTTCGGATCGTGACCTCCGTGACCGGCACCTCCCTCCCACTCCAAGCATGCAATCTCTCCACAAACCGAAGCCTGTTTTTCCACCACACATGGCTTCAATTGGAGGATCCTGCTGCTGCTGCTGCTGCTGCCGTGTCTGCAGCTACAGAAAACAAAAAAACAAAACAGCCAGGCGCAGCTCCGCAAACCTGATTATGAAATCAGTGACTGGCAGCTGGCACTGTCGCTTAGTCGTGGTTATTTGAGTGGTGAATGGGCAAAAGAAGAAATGCCTTAAATGACTTTCTTTAACGATATGTGTGCATGCAAGCATTGGTGGAAAACATTACTAAAACTACACTGTAGCCTACAAATGCTCAATTACAAGCTAAAGTACGACATGGATATATAGTTAAAGTACTTAAGTAAGAAAAATATATGGAGTAAAATTACTTTGCAAAAAAACTGCAAATACGAAATGTAAAATAAAAAATGATGTTTAGATACAATTAGCAAGATTGCTGCCAATGTATTTATCTTTCAACCTATTATAATATAATTTTGGATAGTTTTATCTTCATGAAAACATATTACTTTAAAGGTTTTCAAAAGTTTCTTTGTAGAAATCTGACTCTATAAAGAAACTAAGTAAGTGTAAAGAAAAACTCAAGTAAAGATCCTTAAATTCGTACTTTGTGCTATACTTTCTACCCCTGCACGCATGTGTTCATGTGTTTGTGTGTGAACAGACCGTTATTTTAAATCTCGCTCCAGCGCCAACAAGGCAAGCTGTTTACTACTTGGTTGGTCATAAAGAGTAAATATGCATCGGTCGGGAACCTATCAAAGGCTCCTTCATTTGGTCCCTGGCTCCGGTGGCTCTGGATGTGAGAGCACTGAGCAGTAATTGCCTCGGCGGCTCAGACTGAAATTCTCTGCGGTAGAAGCATGACCGGCTGAAAGAGCTGAGGGAAACCGTGCTGTCCTGAACACTTAAACCCTCTGCAGCTGATCTGAGGGGAGCCATTGAACACACTAAGGTCAGGGAAACCATGAGAGAGGGCCATGTGGCTGCACACAGGACACACACACACACATACACGCACCAAGACACACACAGGAAACTACTGTGGAGTCACACAGGTGCAACTATCGCAGAAGACATCGGATAGATTAAATCAACGTATCCTTTACGTTTTTTCATTAAAGAAACCCTATTATGTTTTTTTTTCACATCTCTAAGTTGTTTACCAATCACAACAGAGCCGGCCAGCGAACCAATCAGAGCAGACTGGGCTCTGGTTTCAGACAGAGGGTGAAAAGAGGTAGTAGGCAGTATGAGAAAAATAAAGAGCTTTTTGAACATTAAAGCAGGGAGACATGTCACAGTAGAGACACAAATACAAATATGAACCTGAAAATGGGCATAATAGGGCCCCTTTAATTTAATAGTAATTCAATAACTACGGAAGTGGCGTAACTTAAGTACGAAAGTTGCTTCAAGAATCAATCAATTACAATTTCACATAGGAAACAAACTCCTGATTCAGAGTCTGTTGTTTTTAACGCTACCATATATCAACTTTTATCTGAAGCAACTTACTATAAGTGCAATAAACCACGAGGGTACAAACTCACAACTTTGATTGACCCCTCCCAATGCATACTTACTAACCAGATGCATAGAGGGTTGCTAGGTAACATGAAGCTGTCTTTGGCTCTTTTCTGCTGTAACAATGTACATGTCCCCTCTGTGGGACTAATAAAGGGATTCAGATGTTCTACTATTCTAAGTAGCTACAAACAGATTATGACTGAATCAGCAGCTGAACCTAAATAACACACATCTGGATATTGTTCTCGAGACAACGCCCACATCAACATCTGCCACAGACAGCGGGCATTCAATATTTAACCTATTATAAGATGTAATGATAAGGGTCAAAAGACAAACAGCAACACCGTGTGTGTTTATCAGGATTATATGGCTCACTTGTTTGCATGAATGACTTTTGTATACGTTGAGCAGACCCAACACAACATGAGCATCCCCAGATGTATTTCCCCTTCTGATGCATAATTCATTTGCAATGTTCATTGTGTGCACTTAGCTTCGGTTTGGAAGAGGAAGAATTGCCATTAACTATATCAATTATTTTACTTTCTACAAAAGCCTTTTCTATTCTGTGTCCAGCATCTGTTTGCTGTTAGAGGTTGCTTACAATTTATGATGGGCGGGGGTTAATTAGACTGTAAGATTCTACCCTAATGTACTGTTGTATGCAAGCAGGAAAAACCAAAGGAAATTAGCATAACGGTGGAAAACAGAAAGCATATTGCTGCAGAGTTGAGGGTTATGTGTCTGGTTAGCATTATGAGTCATTGCTATTTGTGGTGAAAGGCATATATAATCTTTTATATTCCATTATATCAGTGACATTTCCTTATTTAGATTGCCATATTTGATAAAGACATTATCTCCATTATCTGGCGTAACATGTATTTTATACACGGGAACTCTCTGATTAAGCAGATAAAGCCTTGGATCTATGTGCCCAGAAGTGTTCTCTTTCACTTGACGGTAGGAGCTGAGTTTATCAAATCGAAATTATTTTCTAAACAGTGGTGAGATTAAGTCATTGTACAAAAAAACCCCGCAGTCATGAGTTTGCTGAGAAAAAAGTGCTGGTGCAGCAGCCTAGAAGTCATGCAGGTGTGTGTAGGTGTGTGTGTGTATGTTACCGCTTTTAGCATTGACTTTTTTTAGGAGCAGCCTGTGTGTGTGTGTGTGTGTGTGTGTGTGTGTGTGTGTGTGTGTGTGTGTGTGTGTGTGTGTGTGTGTGTGTGTGTGTGTGTGTGTGTGAGAGATGTAGAGTATCAGGTTTTCCTTTTAAATCAAATACAACTTTTATAAGTTCTTTCACGCTAAGTCAGGCTTTAAAATCACCTTGACTAAATAAAGACTTGTTCATTTTTCGACCCTCATAAACACAAGATGAAACCACCCTTGTGAAACATTCAGGGTGCGCCGATGAAGTCCATAAAACCAACTTCTTGTTTGTCATACAAACAGATGCACTGTCTTCCCGAGAGCCATCAGAAAGAAGATCAAAGCGAGACTTTGACAAACTGCACAAACCCCGTAATATCCGAGACAGGCTTTGATCTGATCTGTTGTGTAGAGTCAGCTGCCAAAATGATGAGTGGAGACTCAGGGAGTAGAACTTATAACATTATGAAATGAAAAGCACGTAGGGAGAGTGAAAGATTCAAAGGCTTTATTGTCATATGCACAGCTACGGTGTAGATATGCAATGATAAACGTCCCAGGCTCCTCCAACAATGCAACATAACATATATATAAGACATAAAATAATAAAGCAAATAAGAAAACAAGAAAAACAGTGCAAGTAATGCAGGAGAGTTAACTATATGCAAGTAGAATAGAATAAGATGAGCTAAAAACTACAATTAAATACTGCACAGTGAAACCAAATACTGCTTATTGTTAGAATAAATCAATATGTGAATTTGCTACTCACCATGCCCACAGGTCCGATTTCACGGTCACTTCAAGAGTTCAGATGAGGATATGCACCCGACACTGAAAACACTGACTTTAATGAAATGTATTATGTGAACAGATTTCACATAACTGTAATGTATTGGTTAGTTGAAAGCAATAATATCAAGTTTAAATAAAAAATATTAGGTTTCACTTTTAAAGTGATGTGAAATCTGTTGACAAGATACATTTAATTAAAGTCAACGTTTCAGTTCACTCTGATTTACTAACAAACTAACTATTTGACATCTAAGATCCAACAGAAGTCCAAGTCCTGCTTGGTCCAGAGAAAGAGGCAGAAAGTGGGGTAAAAATCAAGATCTCTCCCCCCTTGTTTCCCACAGCCTGGCGGAGGAGCGGGAGGAGAGGGAGGCTGTTCCCATGGAGGTCAGATGTGGAGTTAACACAGCGAGCAGACTGGGAGCTGCTGCTGAATGCTACCGGAGAGAGACAGAGAGAGACTTTCTACAGTTTCCCCCTGAGATCCACTGTCCATATGAGAGTCTGGAGGCAGTTATTCCCTCCCTCCCTCCCTCCCTCCTTGCCTCTCCTCTTTCACTCCCCTCTCCAGTTTTTTTTTACAGCCTCCGTTGAGACGCTCTTATTGTGAAAATTGCATTAGCCTTTAGCCAGCGAGGAATGGCTCTAAGTGCCTAATGCAATGTTGTCTCTCCGTCTTTTTCTCCCTTTCTCCTTATCTCTCCCTCCCAAGTGTCTATCAGTTTGACATGTACACACCTCCTCCTCTCCCTCCTTCTCTCTTTCTTCTGCAGCTTTTTCCTCCTCCTTAAAGGGACACTGTCTCACTTTTATTCAAACTTATTTTGTATTTGAACATTGCAAGAACAAACAAACAAAATATGTGAGACATATGTCATTTTATACATTTCGTACAACTCCGAAATCTTCAGGATCCACTCGTTATTTGTTGGGGGTTCAGGTTTTATCGTCTCACTTTTAATGCACTTTCCTCTGAAGGAGTCCAGGTGCAGGATCATATTTCTGAGGAGGCATTGATTGTGTTTGTCTCCTATGTTTACCCTGATATGAAATAACTGATGGTGCCACTGCAGGAGATATGTACGAGCAATCAATACAACAACAACAATGGGAAGAAAACACATTTAATTTATGACCATAATGACAGAGGGATATCATCACATATCATGATGGGAATTTGAGCTTGTTCAAACAAGTCTCAGTGTCTTCTGATAGAAGGACATTAAAATCCACATATTTATTTACAATGAGGTGAATTTGACTCACCCCCTTGATACTGTTCCAACACTTATAATAATG
The DNA here is from genome assembly GCF_902827175.1 of Gymnodraco acuticeps. Classification (NCBI taxonomy): domain Eukaryota; kingdom Metazoa; phylum Chordata; class Actinopteri; order Perciformes; family Bathydraconidae; genus Gymnodraco; species Gymnodraco acuticeps. Next base: position 329,458 of record NW_022991726.1, on the reverse strand, counting down.
TTAGCACATCTACCTAGTACCTTTATGTGTTGGGTTCCCATGGTTAACACAGAGGCAGACAAATGTTTCTCAGTCGAAACAGATGGGTGTGTATGGTTTCTGCATTCCTAGTATATTACATATTGCAAAATCTGTAAGGTTAATTGGTGTTTCTGAAGGATAAACCTTAATCCAATGCAGAAGGAGCAGCCACACCTCAAAGGTGCCATGTCATGCTTTTCTGGTTATCACCCGTCCCCTTGTGTGTTATGTAGCTTGTTCTGCATGTACTGTAAACGGTCTGCAGAGTCACAAACCCTCAAAGTACACCCTGTAGCGAGTAAAACTCTAACACAGAAAAGACCTGTCGATGCTGCCCCAGAACGCCTCGTTGGAGATTTCTCTTTTTCTTCCTGGGTACAGTGACGTGCCCATATCCAAATGGATCCATTGGTCCAAATGGACCAATCCGTGGAGCCGTTACGTTACGTCCGCGGGGCCGTTACGTTAAGTCATTGGATTGGTCCAAATTGACCAATCCGCGGACTTCCTCACACACACACACTTTTCTCAGCTGTAGCTCCGCCGATTTCTCCTCCCTGAGACGGCGGGACGCGGCGAGGCTGGGGGTGTGTGTGTTTTCGGGCTGTGTCTCGCAGACGGCCACTGGGCTCACAGGGAGGGGGGGGGCAGGAGCTCCAACAAGCCGTTTAGGACAGAGAGTGAATACACATACTATACAGAGATGCTGTATTAGAAACCAATGTGAGTTGGGAAAATTGCACAATTTAAATGTATTCTAGTAGACCTCAACAATGGAATTATGATCAGTAGAAATGGCCATGACATGGGACCTTTAATACTGTAGCATCCGGGATCATCTAAACAGGAACATTTTACCAAGCAATATATCCTCTAAATATGTCAGAAATTAGATCTTTCTCTTTTATGTTCAAATTAATTTCCCTCAGTAGGGATGACCCCTAAAAATGCTACAGTTTTTTCGATGCATGCTAACCATTTGATATGTTGAAGCAGATAGTCCGACAGGTACATCTGTATGCTTTTTACTTTTGCTTGTGTTTTAGAAAGCTTTAATAAACACATCATGCAAAAACATTGTATGGGAAGTATCTTAGAAAATAGTTAACTCAACACTAAAGTCCATATAAATCATATAAGTAACTCTTTAGTCACATGCAACTTCTCTTGATAGAGCATTTCGTATCAAAGAAATATATTTAAAAATACCTGTTTAGAGGTGACAAAGCCCTGTCCACTGTTGTCTCCAGACATCAATGTGTTCAATTCAGTAAATAACAGTGTCAACAAAGCCAGTGGAGGGGTGACAGTGTTTCATCACAGACGCAATGCAGCAGCTCGGACTTTGAGAGAGTGACAGGAGGCCCGGAGGAGAGAGGAGGACCATCAGCACTGTGACAAAAAAGAAACACCTTCTTCGTTTGCTGAGGTTACATAAACACGTTGCTGAAATCCTTGTGGAAAAAAGAGTCTGGTTGAAATAATATCACATTGTTAAAAAGCAGAAAATAATGTCATAAGTTTCTCCCCCACTGAGATGCCTCCATAGGGACATCACTATGTAACACTTGAGCTCCTATTGGCTAGCGCTCCAACACATGGTACGTGATAGGCAAAGGGGCGGGACATCTCTAAGCGGTTGACCAATCACAACAGAGCCGGCCAGCTAACCAATCAGAGCAGACTGGGCTCTGGTTTCAGACAGAGGGTGAAAAGAGGTGCTGCAGCACAGACAGTATGAGAACAATAAAGAGCTTTTTGAACATTAAAGCATGGAGACATGTAGAGACACTACATACTGATATGCACCTGAACATCAGCAGGAGAGGACTCTTTAAAGTAGAGACACTACATACTGATATACACCTGAACATCAGCAGGAGAGGACTCTTTAAAGTAGAGACACTACATACTGATATACACCTGAACATCAGCAGGAGAGGACTCTTTAGAGTAGAGACACTACATACTGATATACACCTGAACATCAGCAGGAGAGGACTCTTTAAAGTAGAGACACTACATGCTGATATACACCTGAACATCAGCAGGAGAGGACTCTTTAAAGTAGAGACACTACATACTGATATACACCTGAACATCAGCAGGAGAGGACTCTTTAAAGTAGAGACACTACATACTGATATACACCTGAACATCAGCAGGAGAGGACTCTTTAAAGTAGAGACACTACATACTGATATACACCTGAACATCAACAGGAGAGGACTCTTTAAAGTAGAGACACTACATACTGATATACACCTGAACATCAGCAGGAGAGGACTCTTTAAAGTAGAGACACTACATACTGATATACACCTGAACATCAGCAGGAGAGGACTCTTTAAAGTAGAGACACTACATACTGATATACACCTGAACATCAACAGGAGAGGACTCTTTAAAGTAGAGACACTACATACTGATATACACCTGAACATCAGCAGGAGAGGACTCTTTAAAGTAGAGACACTACATACTGATATACACCTGAACATCAGCAGGAGAGGACTCTTTAAAGTAGTGACACTACATACTGATATACACCTGAACATCAGCAGGAGATGACTCTTTAAAGTAGAGACACTACATGCTGATATACACCTGAACATCAGCAGGAGAGGACTCTTTAAAGTAGAGACACTACATACTGATATACACCTGAACATCAGCAGGAGAGGACTCTTTAAAGTAGAGACACTACATAAACACATGATATTTTTCACAATAAACAAGAAAATGACTAAAATATTTATAAAAGCCAATACATTGACAAGTTAATTAATCGAGCAATTAGTTCTCTAGTTTAATTTAAAGCAAACTGACATATTTTGTTAAATATATATACATATTTGTAAAGTAACTAATAAAAGCTGTTTAAGAAAAGCTGTAGAGTAAGAAGTAAATAGTTCATTTTAGAAAAGTATAGCATAAACATAAATACCTTAATAAAGTACAATTACCTCGCGCTATACTGAAATAAAATGTACTAAGTTACATTTACCCCCTGGTTAATGCAGATCAGAATAATTGCAGTGAAAAGGAAACACTCAGCATGGACGTCCTAAGGATGTTCCTCGGAGGCTTCCTGCTGTAAATCTGAATGATTAGAGGGCTGAGATCAGACTGTTTTCAGACACGTCCAGACACAGCATCCATTAATTAGGCTCATGTGTTCTCTCTGAAGATCCATGATATTTTACAAAAGCAGTTTGAGGACTGAAGCCCTGAAATGTTCTCCAGCTGTCAGTCCGTCTCATAACTCAGAGATTTCAGAGCCATCCATCGTCTCCACAGATTACTCCTCACTGTCTTATCCACGCTGCTTTCTCTAAGTTCCTGAGCTAATAGCAGAGAGGGCGTCCGATGCATTCGGTCAGGACCAAAGAATAGACCTGGGTTCGATGGGAACTGGACATATAATATGGTAAAAATGTTATGAGAAATAGCAGGCACGAAATAAATTGCATGCATAGTATAAATAATAAATGAGAGCACTTTGAGAAAGGTTTATTAGCTCAAGAAAACAGTTGGTGGGTGAATTTCGCGGGACGCAACTGGTGCAATTTGGACAATTTTAGCATTAGTACATTTTGAATAGACAATAGAAAAGCAACAACTTTGCAACAGTTGGGCAAAGGCGCTGCACTAGTTGTCAAAAATAAGCTTAAAATAATTCCCCCTTAGCCTACTGATTCTAAAATGTCCCAAAAAATGTCCAAGCGCTGATGAGAAACTTTAACAAGTAATGACACAGACATTCACTTTGTTATGTCTCGTCAAATGTGTTAGTTATGTTTATGTATTTTGTCTGTCATTTCCTGTTTTATTTTGTACTTACCTCTTGTCTTTCATTTCCTGTTTCTTCCTCCCCTTGTGTGTTTTTCCCGCCATCATCAGCGTCTGCCCCGCCCCTGATTGTTCCCACCTGTTCCCACTCGCCTCATGTTTAAATAGTGCTGTCTCTCCCCTGTCCTGTGTCAGTTCGTCTTGTTTGTTTCTCCGAATGGTCTCTCAGCTCAGAAAGGATCGCTTTCACTCATGTCAGGTTTTGTTATGTTTGCTTATTTTTATTGGCTTAAGTTTTTATTAAGTCCTCTTTTTGTAACGCTAGTTTTTTCCTCCTTGTGAGCGCCTTTTGTTATTTCCACCACCTACTCTGTTAAGAGGGATTACCTGGGGCCTATACTACGAAGTTGGTTCAACCTAACCTGGATATGTTTGAGTTAGCCGGTTGGCCTAATCCAAAACATACGCGCTCTCGCTAAACTGTACTACGACGCGGGTTATCAAGTGGATCGCTCAAGCCAGCCGTGTCCTATCTAGTTAGGTGCGCGTTCACATGAAAGGGCTGGTATCTGGAGCATTCGACCAATCACAAACATGGAGAAGCGTACTGACAGCGCAGCGTCATACTTCCTGAATGAAAAGTGAACTTTAATATTAGACATATGAAGAAGTTAAACTTTAAACATCCATGACTTAAACACTTTATCCTGGATAAAAGCCACATAGTTGCACCTGCAAGGTGAATACAGCTGGTAACAGAACAAGTGTTTGAATGCGTACATTAACAGGTTTATGATATCACTGCCCGTCTAAAACACGATCTGACTTTAATTACATTTGTCTCGAGTGTTTCGTCAACTTAATGTGTTGCTTAAAATAATACTTCTGCATACAGTATGTGACACTGTGAGTGTTGCACGGCCAGATACGGCTCAGCTGACTCAGATAAGGAAATAGATGATACATTATGATGTGATATGAATGATAATCGGACACATCGTCTGCAATCAGTGTACTTATGTTGTGGCAGATATTTAAGTAAGCTTTCTTAACGCTAATGTTATAATAGTCAGATTGCTCTGAAGATGGGAGGTGATATTCTATTAATGTTCACGTTCACACAGTCGGTGATTTTTGCCGGCCGTCTTTCCTGCAATGGCAGTTTTTCTGTATTTCCTTTCTCCTGTAATATGACTTCGCTTTAAAACTCCACACTGAGCTCTGATTGGTCAGCAGGCGGTGCTTTCACTGAGTTGAGCTCTTAGCCTGCAACCTAACCTGGTCCCGACCAGGTTAGACGCTAAGCATAAGTTACCATGGAGATCTAGCCTGCTAAAAAGAGAACCAGCTTCGTAGGACCGGAAAGCCGGAGTTTCCCCTGAATTTAGCCGATAAGCGAAAATCCTGCTTCGTAGTATACCCCCCTGATCTGTTAAAAATAAATACACTTTTTGTTTACATTCAAGACTTCATCAGTTTGTGTCGAGGTCCTGACAGACTTGCAGTTTGTTTTTTGGAAATGATAAAAACACTGAAATCCCTCCATGCATAAAAGTTCACGGTGAATTTTATTAAATGTTTCAATGCTTTGAGTTGAGCTCCAACAATGTTACGCCCCATATTTAGGCCTTCCTTGGGGGACAACAAAGTTCCACCACTGACACAAATCAACCACAGAAAGACACATTTAAACAACATCAAATTCAAAGGATTTAACTTATATACAAACAATACAAATATAAGGTTGAGAGTCAGAAACACCACCCCTCCTCTTCTTCTGCTGCTGCTGGAACTGAGGCTTTTAAGCTCGTCCTCTTCCAGGTGCAATGAATACAACTTTATTCATCTCTGTTGCATCGATTTCAAGGCAGAAATCTTAGATATCTCAAATCACGAGCAAAAGAAAACAAAATAACAGAGTGAATGAAATGACTGGCCACTCTGGAAACTCCAGAAAATGAGCTCTTATAAGGGATGAACATCGGATGACAGCTTAATCACATCTCTGTGTATCATTAAGGTGCCGATGCTCCTCAGAGTTTTCAGTTTATTTGTTCGTTTTAAAAGACTTTCCTTCACACGCAGTCGACGAACCAACCGGGATCGCGACTTAATTTGTAACGTCTGAAACCAAACACGACGGTGGTTTTACTGAATTCTGTTTGGTTACACTTTACTATTACAGCATATCAACAGTGTCACACATCGTTTGAATGATGGGTGCTTGTTTGCAGGAAGAAAATGCTTGGACTTTCAAATGTTCCACCATAAACCAGCATTACTGTACATGAGGACATTAGGCCCATTGTGCTGTTTTCTATGGGACTTGTATTAATATGCATCCCTTCTTGTGGAGGAGGGATCTGCAGAGATGTTTTTATGTGTGTTGGAAGGAGTCCAAGTATTTATGTCAAATCTCCTTTTCATTCGGGGGAGAATTTACTGCTCGTCCAAGTTGGAGACAAGTCTTGTATTTTGGGGGGCAATTCATGCAGAATGTAATGCCTTCTGACAGAGATGATGTCGCTGCTTTTAAACTGCACTGTAACTTTTATTCATGTATTTTTTCTTTTAATATTTCTTTTATTATCTTTGACTGATTTTAAATGCCATTTTCTTAATGTCTTTCATTTTTGTAAAGCACTTTGAATTGCCTTGTGTTGAAAGGTGCTATATAAATAAACTTGCCTTGCCTTGTTCAATCCCTGTTTTTGTATTTGTTTGCGTGTAAATATGACCTTGTCAGAACAAGATGTATTTAATTGTTAGGGGTAAATATTTCTGCAGCATGTTGCTCCTGTCCTCCTGACCGACTTCATGTTTTTTTTATATTGAACCACACACTGTCGGAGTGGAAAGACGGAGGCAGACAGACTGTGAACTTTTCCAGGGTGGGCTGGAGACGGTGCCAGCGGAGATGCCATGCATGGTGCCGGGAAGAGAAGCCTACGCAAGAGACGGGGGAGGGGGGGGACAAGAACACACACGATACGTCTGTGCAGGGATACAGGGGGCATGAACCCAACACACGCAAGTATACACACGCTCAAACTGACAAAATACAAGAACGCAGACACACAGGGATTTCATAGGACACCCAGAGACAAACATTACATTACATTACATTTAGCTGACGCTTTTATCCAAAGCGACTTACAATAAGTGCGTTCGACCAACAAAATACAAACTTGAAGAAAACAGAATCATATAAGTACGTCAGGTTTCATAGAGCAAAAACATTTCAAGTGCTACTCAACTGGTTTTAGATAAGCCAGCCCTTTATTAGTATATAAGTGCTTTGTTAATAGTTCTATCGCTCGAAGTGGAGTTGAAAGAGATGAGTTTTCAGTCTGCGCCGGAAGGTGTGTAAGCTATCAGCTGTCCTGATGTCAATGGGGAGCTCATTCCACCATTTTGGAGCCAGGATAGCAAACCCACGTGTTTTTGCTGATGGGAACTTGGGTCCCCTTCGCAGCGAGGGTGCAGCGAGCCGTTTGGTTGATGCAGAGCGTAGTGCACGTGCTGGGGTGTACGGTTTAACCATGTCCTGGATGTAGGAAGGGCCAGATCCATTCGCAGCATGGTACGCAAGTACCATTGTCTTGAAGTGGATTCTAGCAGTTATCGGAAGCCAGTGAAGGGAGCGGAGGAGCGGAGTGGTGTGGGAGAATTTAGGAAGGTTGAAGACCAGGCGAGCCGCTGCATTCTGGATGAGCTGCAGAGGTCGGATGGCACATGCAGGTAGACCAGCCAGGAGGGAGTTGCAGTAGTCTAGGCGTGAGATGACGAGAGCCTGGACCAGAACCTGCGTCGCTTTCTGTGTCAGCTGGGGACGTATCCTCCTGATGTTGTAAAGCGTGTATCTGCAGCAGCGGGTTGTAGCAGCGATGTTTGCAGTGAAGGACAGGTTGTTATCTAGGGTCACACCCAGATTCCTTGCAGTCTGAGTCGGGGAAACAACAGAGGTGCCAATGTTGATTGTTAGGTCAAGAGTGGGACAATCTTTTCCTGGAAGGAAAAGCAGCTCAGTCTTGTCAAGGTTGAGCTTGAGGTGATGATCAGACATCCACTGAGAGATGTCAGCTAGACAAGCAGAGATGCGTGCGACGACCTGGGTCTCTGAGCGGGGAAAGGACAGAATTAATTGGGTGTCGTCAGCGTAGCAGTGGCATGAAAAACCATGCGGGCTAATGACTGATCCGAGTAACCCTGTAGGTGCGGTCTTTGAGGTATGAGGTGAGGAGGGAAAGTGCAGAGCCTGAAACTCCAAGTGCTTGGAGAGTGCGAAGGAGGATCTGATGATTCACCGTGTCGAATGCAGCAGACAGGTCCAAACCAAACACTTGTACACACACACACACACACACACACACACACACACACACACACACACACACACACACACACACACACACACACACACACACACACACACACACACACACACACACACACACACACACACACACACACACACACACACACACACACACACACACACACACAGAGAGGTGGGAAGTAGTGGAGTACAAATACTTTGTTACTGTACTTAAGTACATTTTTCTGGTATCAGTACTTTACTCCACTACTTATTTTTCTGACGACTTTTTACTTTGACTTCTTACATGTTGAACCCAAATACCTGTACTTTCTACTTCTTACATGTTGAACCCAAATACCTGTACTTTCTACTTCTTACATGTTGAACACAAATACCTGTACTTTCTACTTCTTACATTTTGAACTCAAATACCTGTACTTTCTACTTCTTACATGTTGAACTCAAATACCTGTACTTTCTACTTCTTACATGTTGAACTCAAATACCTGTACTTTCTACTTCTTACATGTTGAACTCAAATACCTGTACTTTCTACTTCTTACATGTTGAACACAAATACCTGTACTTTCTACTTCTTACATGTTGAACTCAAATACCTGTACTTTCTACTTCTTACATGTTGAACTCAAATACCTGTACTTTCTACTTCTTACATGTTGAACTCAAATACCTGTACTTTCTACTTCTTACATGTTGAACTCAAATACCTGTACTTTCTACTTCTTACATTTTGAACACAAATACCTGTACTTTCTACTTCTTACATGTTGAACTCAAATACCTGTACTTTCTACTTCTTACATGTTGAACTCAAATACCTGTACTTTCTACTTCTTACATGTTGAACTCAAATACCTGTACTTTCTACTTCTCTCATTTTCCAAACAGCTGGTTCCTTTAGTCTGAATGTGTGTTTGATGCGTGATCATTATTCTTTAGAGTCATTGCGTGCCTATTGATTTGAACACGATCCGTGTATCCATCATTTCCTGGTCTTCTCTAAAGAAGACGGACCAATGGAAACGTTGTCATGTTGCCGTTGTTCAGCATTCATTAGCTAATAATGACATTATTGTTCTATTAATATAAAGGGAGGTCAGGTACTCTTTAAAGCAGCTGCTAGTTATGGGTACTTTTTACTGAAGTACATTTCAAAGCCCTCTTTACTTTGACTTGAGTAAAGAGGTTTAGTCAGTACTTACGTGTTTTTAAACACGAGTATCTGTACTTCTACCCGAGTAAAGGATGTGTGTACTTTTGCCATCTCACACACACACACACACACACACACACACACACACACACACACACACACACACACACACACATACACACATACACACATACACACACACACACACACACACACACACACACACACACACACACACACACACACACACACACACACACACACATACATACATAACCTATGCAAATGACCTCCAGAGGCATGTGGCAGATGCCCAGTCCCTCTGCCCACATCCTGTTTCCAGACCGAACCAGAGCTCGCCTCCTCTCAGGCCGGCAGCAGAGAAATGACACTGATGAAAGAGAGTTTTATAGTTTCTGTTTCCCTCTCTCATTACAAAGTGTAGATCAGTCCCAGCTCCTCGTAATGCTTGCCTCCACATGTGCTTGTCAGCGTCCGTGTGAATGTGGTTGTTGAGGCTTAAATATATTTTTCAGGGTTTCTTTTAATTCCCTATCCAGCTGAGAAGAGAGTTCTTGCTTCAGTTGTTTGCTTAATAAGGACACTTAAAGAATGTCAGAGGCTTGATGAGACAGAACTGAACTCAGATGTATAGCTGCTGCAGTCTGTAATTGTGTTTGCCTTAATCATGGTTAATCACAAGTTTAAAATTATGGCATTTACTTGTATTTTGAGGGAGATAAAACAAATACACATGTGGTGTTGTAATGAAGAAATGCATGACAAACTTGTTACATTACATTGCATTTAGCTGACGCTTTTATCCAAAGCGACTTACAATAAGTGCATTCGACCAGGAAGACACAACCTTGAAGAAAACAGAATCATATAAGTACATCAGGTTTCATAGAGCCAAACATTTCAAGTGCTACTCAACTGGCTTTAGGTAAGCCAGTCCTTTATTAGTATAAAAGTGCTTGTGAGAGAAAAGCCTCGATAAAATCACGGTCACAGAGAGACGTTGTTATTCCCCTCTGTATAAAGTGCGCTATATATAAACTTAACACACAAAGTAAGGACATTTGTGTTTGGTAGCTTATTTCTTTTTTGTAACAATGCAGGAGTTTGTCACATTTTTCATGGGCACACCCCACATACTCAGCTCTGCTGCACACCCCACATACTCAGCTCTGCTGCACACCCCACAAATGCTGGTTCCTCACAAATGTGGCACCATTTGAAAGGTGAGAAAACAGGCTTTCCAACGGTATAAGATTTATTGCCAAGAAGCAAGAAAGTAATCTATCAAACACACATGTCCTTACTTTTTGTGTTAAGTTTATATATGCTCGTATAGTATATTGTACTTTACTTTTTTTGTAAGGACTCTGTTTTTGGCACCTGTCTTTGTTTGAGTGGTGCTTTTTGGTTAGCAGTCAACATACCACATTTGGGCGCGATGCTAAAACCCCAAAGGGCTCCCGATGGCATGTTGTGTTTTGAAGCACGTTGGCTTCAGATAAAAGCATCAGCTAAATGAAATGTAATGCATTGCTGACATGTCTCGTAAAAGTGTTCTGAGTGTTCGTAAAGGTTAAAAAGTGTTACATGAATGCAGTCCATTAAAAATGTTTGCACTGCATCTATTTCAATACTCCAAAACTGTCCAAATGTCTAGAAAAGTTTGATTATAGAACCAGATAATAACTTCAACGACCTTTCATATGACCTCTCTCGTTATCCAGACTAACCTAGTGGGAGAACACACACACACACACATGCTAGATGAGTGAAAGTAGACACATGTGTTCCCCAAAGCTCAGTGACTTTTCACAGTAAGCCGTTAAAGAGAGGGATTGTGTGCAATGCATGCTGCCTGCAGGGCTCTCGTTCTTTTCTTTCCCATCATGCACCATCTGTAGCCCGGCTTACAACAAACTGTCACAACTTAGTAAAATATTTGGCTTCTCCTAGCAAATCCATGTGTGTTCATTTTGAAAACGCTCACTTCTCCATTCTGTCTAATACAACAGATTTCACACCGTATTTATATTTAATGAGAGCTTTTTCTGATCCAGTCAATCGGCTTGTTCCCACAGCAGATATTTTGATTTTGATATAGCAGGAGAACGGGTATAACGAATTAGATTAGTAGTTGCTCGGTTATTTTTAAATATCTTTTCTAAAAAAGAATCGGAACTCTAAAAATAAATCGGAAGTCTGATGCCTAAAAAAGTTAGAATGTTCAAGAAAAAAAATCTGAAGTCTGATTATTCTAAAAATAATTAATAATAATAATTTTGAAAAAATATCAGAACTTTACAAAGAAAAAGTCAAAATTCCGGAAAAAATTGAATTCAAACGAATAAATTGCTAATAAAAAAATAAAAAGGAGGGGGCTGAGCTCATGCGGGAGATTCTACCGGCAGATACTGCCGTGATGAAACGCCATATCATGGATTATCAAGGATTCTCTCTGAAACAGTTTGGAGCTCAAAGGCTTTCTCTCTTGCCGGTTATAACACAAGGTGAGTTCCTTTTTATTTCCTGCTTCTTCACACACATGCTCTCCAGTACAGGTTAGCTCTGAGTGTTAGCGATGCTAATGTAAACACAGACCATATCACGTCCAAAACAGTCGGGCATTGTTTCTGATAGCAACTTTCTGATTGGGCCGTGGGTCCACATTTCAGATATGACGTCATATCGGACGCAAATCTTGATCAGCTCCGTTGTAGCCCCGTTTTTAGAGATTTGGGTACGGAGGAAAAGAGAGAGGGTTTTATTTCCTGACACTGCGTGAGTTCCCCGACACACCGGGGACACATAGTTATATAGAAAATACATCAAAAAGTGCATTTTGCATGATAGGTCCCCTTTAAATTCCAGTTATAATGTTCTTAACAACAAGGACTTATTTGCTCTCTCAAGGGTTTTACTTGCATTCTTATGCTATTATATCAGAGAAACGCAAGTCAAATAATTGTTTGGACATGCCTATTGATGTTGTTAAAAAATCAGATGCATTTGTGAATCCAAATGGACAAAAGGGAGACGAAGAAAGAAAAAGGAAGCAGCAGGTAAGATGAAGGAGAAGCAGGAAGTAGAAGTGCACTACAGAAGGGAGATTCATATCACAATGCAGGGAAAAGATGAGGTCGGCAAAAAAAGGACACACACATCTTTCAGCTGTCCTCTCCCCTGAGCGCAGGGCTAAAACAGGAAAATCCTCAAAGACTAAGTGAACTCTTCAAACCTCTGCAGCCACATCTGGAGGACAAACCACCGCCTGCTTCAAAGGAGGAGGCGCAGAGGAGGCCAGACAGGTGGCAGACACACACACACACACACACACACACACACACACACACACACACACACACACACACACAGCGTTACACACATGTACTGTATTACTAGTTTACTTAAAGGGGCCCTATCAAGCTCATGTTCAGGTTCATATCAGTATGTAGTGTCTCTACTTTAAAGAGTCCTCTCCTGCTCATGTTCAGGTGTATATCAGTATGTAGTGTCTCTACTTTAAAGAGTCCTCTCCTGCTCATGTTCAGGTGTATATCAGTTTGTAGTGTCTCTACTTTAAAGAGTCCTCTCCTGCTGATGTTCAGGTGTATATCAGTATGTAGTGTCTCTACTTTAAAGAGTCCTCTCCTGCTGATGTCCAGGTGTATATCAGTATGTAGTGTCTCTACTTTAAAGAGTCCTCTCCTGCTGATGTTCAGGTGTATATCTGTATGTAGTGTCTCTACTTTAAAGAGTCCTCTCCTGCTGATGTTCAGGTGTATATCAGTATGTAGTGTCTCTACATGTCTCCATGCTTTAATGTTCAAACAGCTCTTTCTTGTTCTCATACTGCCTGTGCTGCAGCACCTCTTTTCACTCTCTGTCTTAAACCAGAGCCCAGTGTGCTCTGATTGGTTAGCTGGCCGGCTCTGTTGTGATTGGTCAACCGCTTAGAGAGGTCCCGCCCCTTAGCCTATCACGTACAATGTGTTGGAGCGCTAGCCAATAGAAGTGCGAGTGTTACATAGTGAAGTCAATATGTTACTGAAGTAAACAAAGGAGTCCAATCGAGGTGTTTCAGGCAGGCGGGAACCAGTGGCGTAGCTGTGGGTGGGCCCGGGTGGGCCTGGGCCCACCCACATGCACGTCTGGCCCACCCACAGCCAATCAACGCATCATATTGCAGAGCCGGGAAGCCCAGAAGGAAGTGCCACAAACTGCAGTTCATCTAGTGGCCGACAGGGGATGGATGCAAAAAGGAGCAATTCCCATCGACCCCCATGTTAAAATGCCCAATTTTACTGCAGAAATAAACATGTTTCTAGCCTGGATCCAATAAAACTTATTCTGGATATAGTTAGATTCCACCTTCATGACAATGGAATAGGGAGTGCATTTTTTTACCGTGAGTTTTTATAGTAAGTAAAGTAACTTTTGCCGTGAGTGAATGAGCGAGGGGGCGGGGCAGTTTACACACACGCAGCTGCTACATGCAGCAACACACACACACGGAGGAGATGGCGGAGAGAACGCGCTCCGAGGTGTGGTTAAACTATAGCCGTGTCGATGTGGACAATACTCGTTACCAAAAGTGGAATAAGAGTTTAGCATGTAAGGGCGGTAACACGAGCAATTTGTTTAAACATTTAGCAAAAGTGCTCCACATTCAGACGGAGGAATGCACCGGGTTCGACTGTCTGTCTAGTAGCTCTGTAGCTCCATCCACGAGTAACGTTTCCACGTCAGGTGTTATGTATGCTAGCAGCAACACACAGAGTTTACTACATTATACAAACATGGATTAATGATTAGAGGAAACTGAGTTATTTATTTTGTTAAAGTTTCAGCTATTCTGTTTACAGTTCTGTCATCAGATTATTTAATACGATTTGTTAAAACATTGTTGTTTCTTTTGATGTGAAATATTATGTATTTAATTGAAATAAAAAGCAATGTTAGTTTTGTTCACAATTTGTTTAGTTAGTTTACCTTGTTTTTTTCTCCAAAAGAACCGATAAAAGTAATGTTAAAGGACCGGATCGATAAGACATAGACATAGACACACTTTATTGTCATTTCAACAAGACACAGAGTGTACTATTAAAACGAAATGTCGCTGTACTGGCTTACAGGAACAGGACAATATAAAAACTTGCTAAAATTGTACATATAAATAAATAATAGTGACGTGGTGCTGATACAATTAAAGATAAAGTGTGCGTTTAAAATATAAAGACTTACTATACATATAAATAAAATAGACATACTATATAACAAATATGTGCTCTTTACACAGCGTAATGTAATCTCTGTGTCACTGGTCTACTTGCTGTTCAGCAGTCTGATGGCATGGGGGAAAAGCCATTACAGAATCTGACTGTTCTGCTCTTAATGCTGCAGAACCTCTTTCCGGAGTGCAGCAGGGAGAACAGAGCATGGTGAGGATGAGGGGGGTCTTTAAACATGTTCTGGGCTTTTGTCAGGGAGCGTTTCTGAGCGGTGTCTCTGATGGGAGGGAGAGAAACTCCGATGATCTTCTCTGCTGTCCTAACCACTCTCTGCAGAGACTTCCAGTCTTTGGCGTTGCAGTCTCTCGACCAGATGGAGATGCCGCTGGTCAGCACGCTCTCTATGGTTCCTCTGTAGAACGTGGTGAGGATGGGAGGGGGGAGCTGTGCAGGAAGTGTAGGCGCTGCTGTGCCTTCTTAAATAGTGATGTCGTGTGAGTGGACCAGGTCAGACTGCTTGTGATATGCACCCCCAGGAACTTGGTGCTGTCTGTAGTCTTCACTGCTGTGCCGTTGATGTGGAGTGGTGGGTGACGGTGCTTTTTGTTCCTGAAGTCGACAATGATCTCTTTTGTTTTATCGACATTCAGGATCAGGTTGTTGGTGTTACACCAGTCTGTCAGATGTTTCACCTCCTCCCTGTAGGCCTGTTCGTTGTTGTCCCTGATGAGTCCCACCACTGTTGTATCGTCCGCGTACTTTATGATGTGGTTGGTACTGAACCTGGAGCATAAGCATAAGCGCTATCGATAAAAGTAGTAGTACCGTTGTGTACCCTATGTGGATGTCAGTTTTACACACATTCTGAGGCCGCCGTGCCTATGTTTTTTGTTTTCACTGCTAATTTATGCTTATGTTCTATTAGTGCATTAAAAAATCATTAATGAAGTTTCAGCTCAGACCCCACGCTTAATATGTCTCCCCCTGGCCCACCTACATTTCTCCAGGCCCACCCACACAATAATTCCTGGCTACGCCACTGGTGGGAACACAGGGATTGAGTGTCTGAGAACCTTTTCCCCTCCTTCTATCACCCTGCACTTTTAATAAAATGTTCCCTGAGGCAAGATGATTATTAGCACTGAGTGATTTGTTTGAGATTACACAGCAGAGTAGGAATGTCCGATTATTGTTCTTCGTGATGAGGGAATAATAAAATACTTTATCCATGAAGACTTTAGTGGATTCTCGTTCTCCACTTCCTGTGGGTTTTAATGTGGATTTTAATATTATTACTATGGATTGAGGTTAGTGGTGTTTTTGTATGTTTTCACATTCAGGGAAGTACACCGTACAATCAGAAGAGAAATGAAACTGGACAAATAAGAGCAAATGTTGGAAAATAAATAAATACAAGAAACATAATTGACTGTAAAAATGAACAATATTCTGAACTAATTTGGAAGAGCTGTGCAGTTTTCCATAATAATAATAATATAATGATTAGTATAACTATTACTAGTACTATAATACATTTGTTAGTATGGAAGTGCTTCACAAAACCAAAATAATAACAACAAAAAAGATAAAAAATATAATAAAGAAAAAAGGTATGACAGTCAGAGTAAACTCAAATAAAGTATATGATTAAATATTAAATAATTAAACAATATGGCTGATTATTATGTGTACACAGCCATGTTTAAATTTAAAAAATGCACATTACAAACACATTTTAAAAGAGGTAACAGATGCTGAAGGCTTGCCTGATCTCCTCAAACACAGAGGGGTTCAGTTTGTACCTAAAGCAACATTTTCAGTTCAGTCTATAGCGTTAACACTTTCATATATTGTGCTTTATATAAAATAAGTCCGAAAATCTCATTCACACGCCTCAGCTTTCACCGTTTGCTCTCCTCGCTCATTTCATCACGTTTTCTTCATTTCCTGTGCAGCAACAGATGGATCTGTGTTGGTTTTAAGGCCTGAGTGTTATCTGAGCAGAGAGAAAGGGAGTGCAGCTTCAAAGCCTTCAAACACTCTGAGCTCCTTCATACTGTAAAACCCTCTCTGTGATACCGTTTCTCACTGCGGTGCTCGGATACTTTCATGAAATGCAGCGGCACACAGCTGGTTCGTATTTGTGTGGAGAAATTAGGTCAATGCCCCCAAATATGGATGGATTTTAACTAGTGCTGTCAAAATTATCGCGTTAACGGCGGTAATTAATTTTTTGAATTAATTGCGTTAAAATATTTAACGCATTTAACGCATGTGCAGAATGGCCCGCCCCATACGTGCCACCAGTGGCAGCGCCAGGGTATGGCTGGGGTAGGCTACACCCATACCAATAAATGGCTTAGCCCCACCTTGAAAAATGATGTTAAAGTAAGCAAAATAAAGTCTGCCAACTCGCGCGGAGTAAATTGCACAGACAGCAGTTAGTAAGATTGATTTCAGTAGCCACGGTTTTGAAAACTTTTGTCACGTAGTGATCGTCTTCTCAATAGAACATCTTTGATAACGGCGTGGTGTTGTTGCAGGAAGTCCCGACGGAGAATACTTTTGCTGTAGTAGGCTACAGGGGTGCACATAACTGGTAGGCTACGCAGGTTATGTGAGTAATCTGAAATGCGTACCGTCACTTGTGTCACAAAGCTCATTTGCGTACCGACGTACTTGTGAAGCTTTTCCAGAAGGCGGTTAGATCACCGGACGACAGAGTCGGTCTCCGTGTGCACAGACAGGGCTGCTGTTAACGTCGGTCTGTACAACGGAATTGTGCCAAAACTACGCCAACCGGCTGCGGAGGGAGACTCCCCCCCCCCTTCACTGGAGAACTGCGCTAAAACAGCTGATCACAACGTTCACACTCTGTGGTCACGAAGTACTCCACTAATATTCTATATATTCTTAATGTATTTTTACTGGTATTAATTCAAATTGAAGATATCTACATTTTATTTAAAGGGGACCTATCATGCCAAATGCACTTTTGTATGTCTTTCATACATAAGTATGTGTCCCCGGTGCGTCGGCGAACTCACGCAGCGTCAGAAAATAAAACCCTTTCTCTTTTCCTCTGCTGCAGATCTGACGTCAAATCGGCAGCGGACCCACAGAGAGTTGCTATCAGAAACAATGCCTGACGTGTTTTGGACGTAATCTCGTCTTTGTTTACATTAGCAAGCCTCGCTAACACTCAGAGCTAACCTGTACTGGAGAGCACATGTGTTTAAAAAGCAGGAAATAAAAAAAGGAACTCACCTTGTGATAAACCCGCAAGAGAAAAAGCATTTGAGCTCCATACTGTTTCAGAGATAATCCTTGATGTGGTTTAGAACAGGATGGCGTTTTATTACAGCAAAATTTAACTTTTTTTCCGGTAGAATTCTGATCAGGCATTAGCTCCGCCTCCTCTTATTTATTTTTTCAAGCTAAAAGAGGGGTATGAGCAGTATGAGGCACGGCTACAATGGGTGATCTGTTTGGTATTTTAAGCAAAAAACTTCACAGACATGTTTTGTATAGGTATAGCCCTACAATATATTTTTCTAATATAGCATAACAGGTCAACTTTAAGTTAAATTGTTAATTTGCAAAGTCAATGTTTAACGTAACAATCCTTTCTCAACATGTGAAAGTTCAATTACAGATATTTATAATGGTTATTATTGTCACTGGGGAAAAAGTAGTTAGTGATGTCAAGAGATTGTTTTTACCTTTGGCTAGTTGTGCTGTATCACCTCTTCTCACCACTTAGAGATGTCCCGCCCCTTAGCCTACCACGTTATAATGTGCTAGCCAATAGGAGCGTGAGTATTCCATAGTGATATCAAAATGTTACAGAAGTAAACAAACAAGTCCAATGAAGGTGTTTCAGGCAGGGAGAGAAACTCCCTCTGGAGGGAACACAGGAATTGTAGCATTTGCAGACCATTTACATGCACAAAAAACTATATATATGTATATAATAATATTAATAATAATAATAAAAAAAGTCAGAGATAGCGATAAAAATGGCAGTACTCCAGGCGTACCATGAGAAAAGTTTATTTGAAGACCTGCCGAAAGAAGAGGGTCTTAAGGCGGGTTTTGAAGACCTCGGTGGAAGGGGCAGATCTCAGCTGATCCGGAAGGGAGTTCCAGAGGCGAGGGGCGAATGAGCAGATATATATATATATATATATATATATTACCAATAGGTCAGGGCAAACAGCATAATATAAAATGGCCTCTTTAAGAGAAAATGAAAAGCAGCAAGATGACTTGTTTATGACTTGAAACTAAAGTTAAGACTTTTTGAGAATTGGTCTGCTGCCCACGTCCCAGCCCACTTGACATTCTGTTGCCATTTCATGCATTTTCTGTGATTGTAATTGTCTTGTTTATGCATTTATTTCAATCTGCCTCTTATTTCCACAGCTGTTACACTTGACCATTAGTCTGGTTTACTTTGAGAAGCACTGTAATAAATAACATGTGATCAAACATTGAGCTGTAAATCTGCAACACTTTATTCTGTTCCTGTCTCTGCACCTGAACAGCTTAAACCTGCGTGGCAATCAGTCAGAAATCAGGCCAATCAGGACGGAAAACCACCAAAGACAAACAGCAGGAGGTGAGCGATGGGGGGAACAGCCGCCTCGTGACTGATTGGAGTCTCAGCCCAATCACAGTCGGCACACTTCCTCCTCCTGTGGGCTAAAAGGCTCTATTCTCCCAGTCAAACCCTAATTTCTCCCTCTCCTTTCATCCCTTCCCCTTCTGGTCTGTCTGTCTGGGCCTGAGGGAGGAACCGTGGGAGTTTAATTGCCTCGTAATTCCATGAAGTTCATTACATTAACAGCTCCGGCCCACGCTGCATACTTCTAACCTGCTGCAATTTGTTTTTGTATTTATTAGGCTGGTAGAGCTCAGCTGGGGGAGAACGAGAGGGAAAGGGAGGGAGGAAGAGGGAGTGGCCGGGTGAGAGAGAAGGTCACAGGCACAAGCATCCATTGTGAAGCACCACCCGGGCGGAGGAAAACATGACAGGGAGGTCCAGGCGAGGAACGCAAGGACTTCTCAGGTTAGGAGGAATAAGGGTCTCTGTGGTGAGGATGTACACATAGCAAACTGTCGCTGATATACAACGTTTTCCACAGGGGAGAACATGTTGCCACCTTAATATGTTATGGATTCAAGGATTCAAGGCTTTTATTGTCATTCGTACATAGCTACAGTTTAGTTATGACAATGAAAATCTTAGGTCACAGACTCCTCCAACAGTGCAACACAATAAAACAGATAAAATAGTGCAAGAAAATACCAATAAAATAGAATATAAGTAGTGCAAGATTATGAGCCCCTAAATTACTTCTTTATTTGCTGCTTTTACATGTTTTATGTAATACCTGTTATGATTCTGTTTAGTTTTATTTTTGTTGTGTGTTGTGTGCTTTTTCCTGTCTCACCCCTCTCTTCTCTGTGTTCCTCTGCAGGGCTGGCGTGTGACAGGGAGTTGGCTGGCTCCTCCCAGCAGACGAGGCACACCTGTTTCCACTCACCTCTTCACCTGTAGATTTATAAGCCCGGTCCTCATGCCACTTCCCTGCCAGATAATTCCTCTGTGTTTCGACCCTCCGGTGTGTCTCGCTGCTCTCCTCGTCGTTTGGATTTTTGCCTCCTGTCCCTGACGACTCAGTGCCAGCCAACTTCCTGACTTCACTGCCGTATTTTCTGTTTTCTGCTTGAATAAAGCTTTTTGTTTATTGACCATCTCTCTCCAGTCTTTTGCTTTGGGGTCCAAAATTCTATAGGCCGTAACAGAATTATCTGGCCAAAGCATGGACCCCGCAGAGACTGAGAAATTGAGGCAAGCTCTTTCGACACAGGGAGCTTGTGTGGGGCAGCACGAACAAGCTCTACAAGGTATCATGGAATCCCTCCACAACCTTACTGCCGGTTTCACTCAACTCAGTGGCCGCTTGGACCAGTCTTTCATCCAGCTCAACACGCTGACGGCTCCAGCTCCTGCGCCACCACCCCCACCTCCTGAGATTCCAGTCATTCATCCCGGCCAACCCCGTGAACCATTCATCCCCACCCCTGTGAGGTATTCAGGTGATTCAGGGACATGCAGTCAGTTTCTTCACCAGTGCTCCATAGTTTTTGATCAGCAGCCTTTAACTTACTCCTCTGACAGAACTAGAGTAGCTTTCATGATGAGTTTGTTATCGGGTAAAGCAGCTGCATGGGCGGTAGCCATAGCCAAGAGTAACCCAGCTATATATAACTCTTTTCCTGTGTTTGAGACCGAGATGTATCGAGTTTTTGACCACCCGCTTCAGGGTAAGGAGGCCGGTAATCGGCTCCTTTCTTTACGCCAGGGTTCTGAGTCAGTCTCCACTTACTCAATTGATTTCCGCATTCTCGCAGCAGAGAGCGGGTGGGATGAGACGGCTCTACAGATAGCTTTTTCCCGTGGATTAAACGACCAGTTAAAGGACGAGCTAGCTGCTCGAGATGAGACTTCGTCCCTTGAGGAGTTAATTTCTTTGGCCATTCGCTTAGATAATCGCCTCTGTGAGAGGCGTAGGGAGAGAACAGACAGGCAGAGATTCCCTCTCCCCTTTTCCCAACCCAAGTCACCACGTCCGCCTGGACAGTCTGCACCTCCTCACCAACGCCTGGGGCCTTTCTCCTACCGGGACCCACCCACCGTCTCCTCATCCCTAAGCCCAGAAGAGCCTATGCAGCTGGGGAGAATGAGGCTTTCACCTGCGGAACGGGAACGCCGTTTCCTCCAGAGGCTCTGCATATACTGTGGTCAGGCTGGCCACATTCGAGCCAACTGTTCCGCTCTGCCAAAAGAGCAGGCTCAGCAGCCGGGGGAGGGGCGCTGGTGAGCCATACTTCTGTCTCCCCTTCCCACGCTAATAGTCTCCAGTTAAAGGGTACGGTTTCTAGTTCACAAGTTTCCCTTCCCCTTCAAGTCTTAGTTGATTCAGGGGCTGATGAAAATTGTATTGACTCTGACCTGCTTTTCCAGTCTAATCTCCCCTCAGAACTCCTGCCCGAGCCCAAGAAAATGTTTTCCCTTGATGGTAGGCTTCTTGCCCGTGTAACTCACCGTACTGCCCCAGTGTCATTGTTACTCTCAGGTAATCATCACGAGACCATTTCCCTTTATCTCATTCCCTCACCCCTTTCTCCGCTGGTGTTAGGTCTCCCCTGGCTTAAACTCCACAACCCACACATAGACTGGGCCACCTTATCCATCGTCAATTGGAGTTTGTTCTGCCACTCTCACTGTTTACACTCTGCCATACCCACCACTGTTACTTCAAAACCTGTTCCCCCCCCCCAGACCTGTTGACCACACGTCAGTTCCCTCTGAGTATCATGACCTCCAGGAGGTTTTCAGCAAGGATCGTGCCCTGTCTCTACCACCTCATCGACCTTATGACTGTGGCATTGACTTGCTCCCCGGTGCTCCCTTGCCTTCGAGCAGACTTTATAATATCTCCAAGCTGGAGAGGGAGGCCATGGAGACTTATATCACTGCCTCTGTTGCTACTGGTCTCATTCGCCTTTCTCGCTCTCCATTGGGGGCAGGGTTTTTTTTTGTTGACAAGAAGGATAAGACTCTACGCCCCTGTATTGATTTCAGGGGCTTGAATGACATTACTGTAAAGAATAAGTATCCTCTTCCGCTCATAGACTCAGCTTTTGGTTTCCTCCATCAAGCCACCATCTTCTCTAAGTTGGACCTCCGAAATGCCTACCACCTAGTTAGGATAAGAGAGGGAGACGAGTGGAAGACTGCGTTTAAGACGCCCCTGGGACATTTTGAATATTTAGTTATGCAATTTGGGTTAACTAACGCCCCTGCTGTGTTTCAGGCACTCATTAACGATGTCCTTCGTGATATGCTTAACAGATTTGTCTTTGTGTATCTTGATGATATCCTCATTTTCTCTCGTGACCCCCAAGAACATGTCCAACACATGAGGTTGGTGCTGCAGAGACTTCTGGAGAACAGACTTTATGTTAAGGCTGAGAAGTGTGCCTTTCATGTTTCCTCTGTTTCATTCCTGGGTTTTGTGGTGGAGAAGGGACAGGTCAGAGCCGACCCTGCCAAAGTCATGGCAGTGGCCGAATGGCCCACTCCTACAACAAGAAAGCAACTCCAAAGGTTTCTTGGTTTTGCCAACTTTTACCGCAGGTTTATTCGTGACTATAGTCGAGCAGCCGCCCCACTCACCAAGCTCACCTCAGTTAAAGTTCCCTTTGTGTGGTCATCTGAAGCTGAGGCTGCTTTTGCTATGTTGAAGTGTTTGTTTTCCTCTGCTCCTGTGTTATCTCACCCTGATTCTTCAGCCCCTTTCGTGGTCGAAGTGGATGCCTCCGACACTGGTGTAGGGGCAGTCCTCTCCCAACGCTCAGCCTCCGACCAGAAGTTACTTCCCTGCGCCTTCTTTTCCTGCCGGCTCTCCCCGGCAGAAAGAAACTATGATGTGGGAAATCGGGAGCTTCTGGCAGTAGTCTTAGCCCTGCAGGAATGGAGGCACTGGCTTGAAGGCACAACTCATCCGTTTGTGGTATGGACGGACCACAGAAACTTACAGTAGCTTATCTCCGTTCTGCTCGCAGGCTCAACTCTCGCCAGGCTCGATGGGCACTTTTTCTGGGCCGGTTCAGCTTCACCCTCACCTGTCGGCCAGGCTCACGGAACATCAAGGCAGACGCCCTGTCACGTCAGTTCGCTCTTCCGGTTGAGGAGCTATCCGCAGGAACCATTCTTCCATCCTCCTGTGTGGTGGGAGTAGCCAGGTGGGAGGTTGAGAGGGTGGTCCAGGAGGCACAAGAGGACCATCCAGCTCCTGAGGATTGTCCACCGGGTCGGCTGTTCGTTCCACCGCACGCCAGATCTTCAGTGCTCCAGTGGGGACATGATTCTAAGGTAGCTTGCCATCCAGGAGCACTTCGGACTCTAGGCCTCCTCAAACAACA
Organism: Gymnodraco acuticeps; assembly: GCF_902827175.1. Lineage (NCBI taxonomy): Eukaryota > Metazoa > Chordata > Actinopteri > Perciformes > Bathydraconidae > Gymnodraco > Gymnodraco acuticeps. Next base: position 305,904 of record NW_022991726.1, on the reverse strand, counting down.
CTTCTGGTGGCCCTCCATGTCCTCTGACGCCAAGAAGTATGTCGCCGCCTGCTCCATCTGCGCCCGCAGTAAGGCATCCCACCGCGCCCCTGCTGGTCTTCTCCGCCCTCTTCCCATTCCTCATCGGCCTTGGTCTCACATCGCCATGGACTTCGTGACGGGTCTTCCCCCATCGGAAGGAAATACAGTTATCCTGACGATTGTTGACCGCTTTTCCAAGGCCGTACACTTCGTTCCCCTACCTAAGTTACCTTCTGCTCTGGAGACTGCTACACTAATCACCCAGCATGTTTTTAGATTGCATGGCATTCCTCTGGACATTGTTTCTGACAGGGGTCCGCAATTTGCCTCTCGAGTCTGGAAAGCCTTTTGCCAGGCATTGGGGGCGTCGGCCAGTCTGTCATCAGGTTACCACCCGCAGACCAACGGCCAGACTGAGCGTGCGAATCAGGACCTGGAGGCAGCCCTTCGCTGTGTCTCTTCTCACCATCCAGTCTCCTGGGCCTCCCACCTGCCTTGGGTTGAATATGCCCACAACTCCCTGGTTTGCTCCGCCACAGGAATGTCTCCATTCATGGCTTCTGTTGGGTTCCAACCCCCTCTCTTCCCCACCCAGGATGTGGCAGTCCCCTCAGTACAGGGGCATCTTCGGCGGGCCCGCAGAGTCTGGCATGAAGCTCGGGCAGCTCTCGTTCGCACTGCTGCTCGCAACCAGAGGCTTGCAGACCGCCATCGCACTCCAGCCCCGGACTACCAGCCCGGTCAGAAGGTCTGGCTGTCCTCCCGTGATCTGCCACTCCAGACTGACTCCCGCAAACTGGCACCCAGGTACATTGGCCCGTTTATCATTGAACGGATTATTAACCCCGCTGTGGTTAGGCTCAAGCTGCCTGCTGCCTTGAATGTCCACCCAGCATTTCATGTCTCACTTCTCAAACCAGTTTCCTCCAGTCCTCTGAGCCCTCCGGCCGAGCCCCCTCCTCCCCCCCGGAGTATTGACAATCATCCTGCTTTCACCGTCCAGCGGTTGTTGGATGTATGAAGGCGAGGCCGGGGGTTCCAGTACTTGGTGGATTGGGAGGGGTACGGACTAGAGGAGCGTCAATGGGTCTCCCGCTCCCTGATTTTGGACCCTGCTCTCCTTAGGGACTTTTATGAGAGGTACCCGGACAGGCCTGGTAGGACGCCAGGAGGCGTCCGTTGAGGGGGGGGTACTGTTATGATTCTGTTTAGTTTTATTTTGTGTGCGTTGTGTGCTTTTGTCTGTCTCACCCCTCTCTTCTCTGTGTTCCTCTGCAGGGCTGGCGTGTGACAGGGAGTTGGCTGGCTCCTCCCAGGAGCAGACGAGGCACACCTATTTCCACTCACCTCTTCACCTGTAGATTTATAAGCCCGGTCCTCATGCCACTTCCCTGCCAGATAATTCCTCTGTGTTTCGACCCTCCGGTGTGTCTCGCTGCTCTCCTCGTCGTTTGGATTAAGTGTTTGGATTTTTGCCTCCTGTCCCTGACGACTCAGTGCCAGACAACTTCCTGACTCCACTGCCGTATTTTCTGTTTTCTGCTTGAATAAAGCTTTTTGTTTATTGACCATCTCTCTCCAGTCTTTTGCTTTGGGGTGCAAAATTCTATAGGCCGTAACAATACCAAAAGCAAGAGAGTGGTGCAGTGATGGCTTATTCTTTTTGGGATGACTTGGAAGTTAGCATTGCAAGGGTTCCCTCGACAAAAAGAAAACGGGAAAATTACATAATTTGGTAGCAAAAATAACCCGGATTCTGTAGGATTTACTTCAAATGATGTGTTTTTGTTAAGGCACCTTCTACGACGTCTAGAAGATTATAATATTTGCACATAAGAGTGGTGCAGTGATGACATATTACTGGATTACCAGAAGTTAGCGTCTCAAGGGTTCCCTACATTAAAAAGCAATGGGACTTTTCTATTCAATTTTGTATTATTGTAAAAAACTAAATCTGTGGCGTGACCAAATGTCAGATATGCAAAGTTAGCGACTAGCCAGTGAACATTATGTAGCATTTAGCAGCTAAAGGGTCCAATCATATGGTGGTAGGCACCAACAACAGAGCTACAAGAGAGTGAAGAGTGGACTTGTATGTGTATTAAGTCTCTGCTAATTACTATGACATAAACCAGATCAACTTTATGAAGTGATAATATGCCTGGTGTGTTTACAGCCTGTGTGGCCACCCTCATATTTACTGGGTGTATGAAAATGAACACATGTGGGGCCACTTTTACAAGGTGTTTTATGTCTACCTGCTATATATCCAACAATAAAAGACACTGCGCTTAAAATGTTACAAATAACACATATATCAACTTAAAAAAAGGTAGTAAAACTGAATCTTTACCCAGGTTTCCACTACAAAACAGGGACAGGGATAAGCTGACTTTGCAGGACCTTCTTCAATTTATATTGTACTTTAGTGACGCAAACAAAATGGCTTTTAATAAAAGTAAATGCATTGGATATGGGACTTTAAGGCCTCTTTAAGATTTGGGTAACCTCTGTGCAACGTTTGTAATCCAGCTGTAAAGAAGACAGGAAGACATTATACAAGATCCTCGCCCATTAGGCTGCTTACATTCCCAGCATTGTGTCGAAAGTGATTGCCACACACACACACACACACACACACACACATACACATACCATGTATACATTACTTCAGGGGACATTACATTGACTTACATCCTTTTCCTGGAGACTTATCCTAACCGTAACCATAACCAACACATGCCTAACCCTTACTCTTACCCTAACCAAGTCTTCACCCTAAAATGAATGATTCCCCTCATGGGGACCTCCATTTTGTCCCCATAAGGGAAGCCAGTCCCTGCATGTGACTGTGTAAACAGATTTAGGTCCCCACAAGGATAGTAATGCGAGGCCCCCCCCACACACACACACACACACACACACACACACACGCACACACACACACCCACCCATGTCTCCATTCATGAATTTCTCTCTGTTCCGCCCCCACTAAATGTACAGTCCTCTCTGTACAGAAGGTCAGTCTTGACACATGTTCCTCTTGCCCAAGCCAGGAGTTCCTAATTTGCCACACATGCTGCAGAGGATGCTCACAGATTCAAAAATAAGCTTCCAAGAATTCTGTGTCGCAAAAGTGTGAATCCACCAGAAATCCCCTGGCGCAACAATTCAGACAAAATGTACAATTTTAGTCTTATGCAACACAGAAAAGATTCACTCCTCCCAAACATCACGGAGGAAAAGACAGTAGAAAAATGAGAAAGAAACACAAGGAGATACTTAAAGTAGATTGAGGACTTCACCCCCAACATGGTGATTTGTATATCAATTCTCCATTTCTAATTTCCAAGAGAGTTTGTAAACAATTGTCATAAAGGTTTGATTCTGTTAAACACGTCTCCCATGTCAGCGTGACTGGCATGTATATATTGGTATCTGAATGGTAACAGAAAGGCCATATGGACAACAAAATAAATGGATCGATGGATTGAAAGATATACACTCGTATGGACATTGTTTTGTCATCTGGAACACGCGTCCGAACTTAGTTCTCCCGTTCCCATCCCTCAGTGGCTTAAGTAGCCTATGGATAAAGTTAAAAAGCCATTACACATACAATATTTCAAGTGAAAGATAGTCATCATGTCTCAAGTCAGGTCGAGCTTTGAGTCAGTTCGTCGTGGTTCTGCCTTCGGTACTGCAAACATTGTGGATTTCTCCACACAAGACAGGCAACAGACCCTCCGCGACATGACTGGATAGAGCTTTGAAAAGAAGCAGGTTTTACGACACTTAATATGGTCGGCTGGCAGAGGAAGTGACGTCACGCGGTGCAGCTACGTCACGCGGTGTAGCTACGTCACGCGGTGCAGCTACGTCACGCGGTGCAGGAAGTAAACAATGGAAACTGAGAAATCTCCAACAAGGCTTTTGGGGGAGGTCTTTTCTGTGTTAGAGTTTTACTCCCTACAGGGTGTACTTTGAGGGGTTTTGACTTTGCAGACTGTTTACATGCATGGACACCTTCATAACACACAAGGAGACGGGTAATAACAGCATGCAATGGGCCCTTTAAGGCATCAAAACATGGATTAGGGTCGGAAAAATACAAAGGTGTAAGGTGTGAGTTTAAGATGAGCTGTTAAAGGAATACATGGGATCCAACTTGAAATATATTAACCAAAAAAATTAACATGAAAAGTCATGTTTCAAATCAAATTCAGCCTCATGTATTTTCAAGTTGCAAGTCATCATCGGGTGCGTACAGTATCTCTAATTGCTGCACAGATGACGGCTCTGAGGGAGAAGTCTTCCTTCAACAGAAAGACAATAGACAGAGAGAGAGATCCAGCGTGAGTGAGCGTCTCTGAAAGTGGATCTGAAGGCGGATGAGTCTCTGACCGCATTAACAAAACCTAATGGAGCGGCTGGCTCCACCAAGCCTCGCCATCCATTATCTGACTGTTGCCCCGCGCAACCAAGGAGGCTAACGGGCTGCAGCTCGGCCTATGGCCTCCTCTCTCTTTTCCTTTGTCTTATTTCCACCGGCCTTAATGAAAATGATGGCTAAATCAATTCCCCTGGTGCGTAGAAGGAGCCGGGTAATGTTGCTTCCCCCGAACCTGTGGACGCAAATCAACAGTAAATCAGCAGGGGGGGGGGGGGGGGGGGGGGGGCAAGAAGAAGAATGTATGTTTTATTTTGAAAGGAAGATGTCATCTGATATAGCATTGTTAGCAGGTCATGTTTATATAAATAGATAGATAGATAGATAGATAGATAGATAGATAGATAGATAGATAGATAGATAGATAGATAGATAGATAGATAGATAGATAGATAGATAGATAGATAGATAGATAGATAGATAGATAGATAGATAGATAGATAGATAGATAGATAGATAGATAGATAGATAGATAGATAGATAGATAGATAGATAGATAGATAGATAGATAGATAGATAGATAGATAGATAGATATAGATAGATAGATAGATAGATAGATAGATAGATAGATAGATAGATAGATAGATAGATAGATAGATAGATAGATAGATAGATAGATAGATAGATAGATAGATAGATAGATAGATACTTTATTGATCCCATGGGAAATGTTTGCGTTGCAGCAGCATAAAAAACACAAGGCAATGTACATAAGAGAAATTAAGACAAGAAATAAAACAGTCCAAAATATATATAAAATAATATAAAAAAGAAAAAAGGGAGCAATTGCAGCTAAAACACTCAAAAATAAATCTTCAGTTTCAGGGGGTTTGTATTCATAAATATGTATTTTGTTTTGACTAAAAGATTACACAATACATACTAATATGCTTATAACTGTTATTATACTGTGCTCTAAGCAGATTATAAATCATTGTCATTATGGTTAAAGTTAGTGTTTAAATGTTGAAGGAAGTATTCTGATCTTATACTCATGAAAAAGCACTGACACTACATTGTAGGAATACTCTGTTCACAAGTCCTACATTCAGAAGTACTTTAAAAAAGTAAAAGTATTGGCAGCAAGAGGATTCAAAAGTACTTGTGATGTGAAATGGCCCATTTCAGAGTCATGTATTGAATGACTGGTTGATGATAATGCATTATTGTTGATCACAGGTGAGACAAATTAAGAAAACTACATGTTAAACCTTTGACTTATCTTAACCTATAATCATATGTCAATGCCAATCTATTAGTTGATGTATATTTTGTATTAGCTAATAATCAGAATCTGTAAAGTAACTTAAGCAGTCAAATAAAAAGTTGAATATTGGCTTCTAAAATGGAGTAGAAGTATAAAGTAGAATAAAGTGGAAATACCTAAATAAAGTACAAGAACTGAAGTGGAAAACTCTGGGGTTTCTGAGCATTTTGCACCATGACCGGTTAACACTAAAAAGAGTTGTTTCTAAAAGATGAATTTGTTCATTTCTGCACATCAGTAATTGTCAAGCTATTGCTCACTAACAAGGGGATTATATAGCGGGTGGTGTTTTAAGAAGTGACTCAGAGAGACCTCCACTGTGAGCAGATAGTGGAGTTTTGTGTAGAGATTTAATGCCACATACATTACAGTACTCGTCTGGTATTCTGTGATTGTGACCCTGTGGGTTTAAACACTCGAGTGTGTGTTTGAGCAACCTGCTGCTGTGCTGAGAAAATGACAGCATCCTCTGAGAATGAGTACTTACAGAAGCATGCTACACATACTTACTGCTAGGTGGCTAATCTCTCTTAATCCACGGTATATACACACACACACACACACACACACACACACACACACACACACACACACACACACACACACACACACACACACACACACACACACACACACACACACACACACACCTTTTGTGTGGTCACACAGAGAAAGTGTTTTATGTGGACGGGGGTCAGGAGCAAAGGCCGCTCTGATTCAGGTCGTTCCCAGGAACTAAACAGCAGATGCATTGTGTGTGTGTGTGTGTGTGTGTGTGTGTGTGTGTGTGTGTGTGTGTGTGTGTGTGTGTGTGTGTGTGTGTGTGTGTGTGTGTGTGTGTGTGTGAAGATTATCTATTCATTACAAGTGTCAAATAATTGTCCTAAAAAGTACTATATTAGCCTCTGCAAAAGTCTAAAGTAGCATAAAATGGAAATATCTATCAATCATAATGCTTTTTATGTCAAAAGTTACTATTAACTGCATGAAGTAAAAATAACTTCATAAGCCTCTGATTTGAAGTAGAATAAAAGTATAAAGGGGCAGAAAATGAAAATACTCAAGTAAAGTGCAATCTCCTCACTCAATTACACTTAAGTACTGTACTTTAATAGATGTATTTAGTTACTTTGCAGCACTGTGTTTGTGCCTTTGAGTACTGTTTTGGTTTTTGGTTGAGGCAACATCAACTGAAAGACGTGGACATGTGATTTAAACGATGTTAGGACATTTTAAGCAATTATATTCATGTGACTCACGCCACCGTGCAAAAACAAGCACATTATTTCCCTCTTGTTCTCCTGTTGTTCAGCCAGACAGCGGGTCATGTGAGCGGATCTGCAAATGATAATTCCTCTGTAATGTGAAATCATTACAAGGAGTTTCAACGTCCACGCCAAATTGGTTTTGTGTTTCGTTTTGCTGCTCGGTGTCTCTCAGCAGCCGGGCCACAGGCATTACTCATATAAGAGGAAATAATGACGCCAAGGTCCATTAAGTGAGATGGCAAGACATCATATCAGCATTAATCTGCCACTTAGCAACCTCAGGAGGGGGGGGGGGGGGGGGGGGCAGGGAGAGGGGATTTGATTTCCAGCTCCTCCCAACTGGACTCAGGCTTTTAATTCTTTATTGTCTTTTTATGATATAAAACTTTGGTCAAAAGATCTGGAAACAAATTGGTTTTCCCGTGACCAAGCCTAATGCTCTGTTTCTTTTTATAACCCGGTTATGTACGTTTTTGTACATGGTCTCTACCAAAAAATAAATTCCATTTAAACAATTTATTTTTTCAATAATGATAATAATCCTTATTGTTAATGGATAATGTCTTTTGTGTTGTTCAAAGCATCCCAAAGTCAACGTTTCGGCTAGTTTTACAGAATATCCTGCTGCTGTATCAAAAAATGCATGATTTCTCCACTAATGCCTGTAACCTGAAGGAGTGGGGTCATGTGCTTGTTATTGCGGGGTTATATATGAGGGTTTTATCAACCTGTTGCTTTGTGAAGCATAACATTTTGATTAATATCAGGTGTGAATATAGGCCTCTACTACATTGTAATATCAGGTGTGAATATAGGCCTCTACTACATTGTAATATCAGGTGTGAATATAGGCCTCTACTACATTGTAAGATCTTGTGATTGACAACAAAAGGACATCAGACCCATTTTGTTCGGTGCAGTCGGTTAATATAATTAAAAAAAAGTAAAAGATGTAACAACACTGTCTCAGGGAGGCTGTGGCGCAGTGGACTAGTGCGGTGGTGTTCGGATCAGGGGAGCACAGGTTCAAACCCCACTGCAGTCAGCATGTCGTTGTGTCCCTGGGCAAGACACTTCACCCCAAATTGCTCCTGTGGGGATTTCCCACAGTATTGAGTATGTAAATCGCTTTGGATAAAAGCGTCTAACAAGTAACATGTAATGTAATGTCTCCATCATGGATCATTTCTGTGGTGCACAGCGCCATCTAGTGTCTTTAAATGACACCAGAGACGGTTTAAAAAGGAGAGAGAAGCCGCACTGGTAGTCGTGTATCAGATTATTACTACAGATTATGACCGATTCATTGCCCTTTGAGGGACTAAAATAGATAATGGACCTATCTTTCACAGCCACATATTTTTAGGATATTTCTATACTAACATTTCGTTTTTCAGACAAATGTCATTGATTGTTCAGCCTCAGCATCAAACTATCGCGAGATCTGGCATCACAGAGCGTTAACATCAGTTAAACTGTCATTTTTGTTGACATAAAATCATCCTACATTCTCTTAAGAACTAGATACTTAAATTCATAATGCTAATATGTTTGTTATCTGTTAAATACGTAATATTAGCAGAACAATATAAAATACATTTTCTTTACGCCATTCTTATTAAGCAGTCATGTCAATGCGGCGTCTTCACTTAAATAGCATCTTTGGTAAAACATGGGCCTTAAATATAGCTGTCCTAAAAGATCCCTGAAACACCGTAGATTGGTTTAATATATAATATTCGATATCATTATGTATTTTATAAGCGTTCATTGAACTATATTTAAAAACACTAAACAAAAGGCAATATTGTTAATGGCTGCATTAAGCCACGATATGTTGCTGCGTTTTTCTTTAGTTGTCCTACTAGTTGCCTGATTACAAACATCTGTCAGTTGCTCCTCTTGTTAGCCGTTAGCTCAACTGGTTCCCAGGCTGTCAGTTGCTAACAGCGACGACAAATTCTAATTCTATTCTTATCTGTGGCTCCATAAAACCGCCAGGATGTTTGAGGAGGCCAGTGAAGTGTTCGACAACATGTTTAAATCCTCTTTCCCCCTCACCTTCATCGTGTTTATCCCCGCCGTGCTGATCCTGGTGTCTCCGCTGCCGGCCGATGCGGCTCATGAGTTCACGGTTTACCGCATGCAGCAGTACGACCTGCAGGGTCAACCCTACGGTGAGGAGGCTGTTTATCTATTGTATCAATCGAGAATTAATGTAATCATTATACGGTTAAGGTATCCAGTGACTACATCGTTTCTCAGCTCACGTTAAGGTGCCTATAGTAGCCTTTCAATGACGGCGTGCAGGCTAGCATTGGCCAACTAGCTGCTAATGTAGCTTAGCATTGCTAGATGGTAATATCAAGCTAGCAATTATTTTTCTTTCCGAAGCTAGCGAATTTACTAGAAGCTATCCAGGGTTATGATACCAATTAACTTAATAATACTTACCATTAAACAGATCAATAGGTACATTAATTTAAAAGACACACGTAGGTATACACATAACATTAAAGAAAACACATTTAAATGTCTTTATACATTATTTATGTATATATAATGTTTCCTTATATTTTTTCTTGGACTCTTTTGTTAATTAATCATTTTGTTTTTTAGCCAAATTGCATTCCAAGTAGTCATACCCAAATGTGAGAGACACAAGTCTTACAGAATCGGTTGACCTCTCTTCACACCTGGTGGGATTTGTATATCATAAGGTTTAAAGAGGACTATATTTTATAACCAAAGATATAGTGATGGAACATTTTGTCAAGAATAAAATAAAGGGTACCATTTATCTTTTCCAATACAATAAGGTTAATAACTTCCAATAGGGATGACTATCTAACTGGTCACATTTTTTAAAGTATGATAAGTTGTACTGGCTGTTTCTGTGGCAAGCCTTTGATGAAGATTAATGAAAGCTTTCAGACTCAACACATTTTGTAAGCCCCCAGCATTAGTCTGTAGAAAAAGTGGCTTTTGATTCAACATAGTTAAACAGCTTTTGTGCACTTTCAAAAGGCTCAACCACTTCTGCCCTTTCTTGCTGACACAAAGACGGGAGTTATCGTATTAAAACTGATGTTTTCTGTCTCTCTTTCCCTCAGGTACCAGGAATGCCATCCTGAATACGGAGGCTCGTACTGTAGAAGCAGAGGTATTAAGTCGCCGCTGTGTAATCATGCGGCTTGCAGACTTTTCCTATGAAGAGTATCAGAAAGCGCTTCGACAGTCAGCAGGAGCTGTGGTCATCATCCTGCCCAAGAACATGTCTGCTATGCCGCAGGACATAGTTCAGGTGATAACAAGTTTTAATGCTACACATCAAAGCCTTCTGCTCCCTTCATCCTCAACTGTTTCCACTTTAAATGTGTAAAACGCTATGATGTCACAGTGCGGTACTCTGTGGATACGCTTCGCTGTACCTCCAGAAGAGCTTTTGAAATTATGCATTTGGCAGTGAGGGCGACCTGTGGTATGTGGGAATATTTTTTAAAGAAAATGTGCAAAGGTGGTGTCGCAATATTTAAAACTGGGATAGGCAACTTTGGAGAAACAAGCAAAAAAAAGCTTGTTTTTCAGGAGACTTTCAACAAATATAGGGTGCGTTCACACCTGCCTTGTATAGTCCGGTTGAATCGAACCCTGGTGCGTTTAGCCGCTTGGTGCGGTTCATTTGGGTCGGTGTGAACGCAGTCCGAGACCTCTGAAGTGAACTAAACAACCGGACTCTGGTCCTCTAAAATAGGTGGTCTCGGAGCGCTTGCTTGCGAACTCTGGAGCGGTTCATTGCTGGTGTGAACGCAGTCCAACCAAAACATAGGAAGCGTAGTATTTACGCGTCACAAGAACGCGGATGTCTTCAAAATCTTTAGCGAAAGACTCTTTCAAGACATCCGCGGTTGTTTAGTTAAAGAGTGAAGCAGAATGAAGTGTTGAACAGTGTCGTGTAAAGTAACAATTCTCCGTCAGCTACATAAAAGTAGCTGCAGAACGTCTCTCATTATATGTTATAATGTTTGTTAACGGACGTTGTCTGATTATATAATCATATGCGCGGGCCGCTAGTGTCTGTTGATCTCCAGATTAACAGCAGCATGAGAATAACCTGCCGAAAGTGCCGATGCTCCATGGCGGAGGCTCCGGTAGAAATGGCCGGGATTTGCGTTTTTACCCCCTTAATGTCTGACCAATGGTTGAACAGCATTTCCGTGCACATGACTTGTGTTTAAAGTTTATAGTCCGTTTGAGTTTTTCCCGTGTGAACGCAAACCGAACCTTCTGAAGAATGAAACGATGTAACTCTCGTACCAAAATTATTTTGTATCCTCCCCGACACTATTTTTTCCGGCTCCGGGACGTCCTTAAGCTCGAGCCCTGCCGCGGGGTCTTAAAAAGTATTAAAAGTTGATAAATCAATTTAGCGAAAATGAAGGCTATTAAAAAGTATTAAAGGGCATTTTCCAAGGTGTTACATTTTGTAGCTTGTGTTCAATAAGTATCTAAATGGTCCAAAGAGGTTGTATTCTACAGTCTGCCTGAATGTAATCATGGCGTAGGTGTGTAGTGTGATTCTGTGTAGTTTATTGATGGCATCCCGTTGGATTTGACGTCATCTGAACAGGACATCGCACGCTCACTGCTTGATAGCGCGAAGCTCCGTTTACGCCGGTTGCTAAACAACATCGTTATGGGGAAATGCAAGTCTGCGTCCAAATGGTTGGAAGATAAGGAGGAAGGACAATCAATACTGTATATAGTCAATGTGAGGTAAAGTGTGTCGCCAAGGTAACCGGTTAAAACTCCAAGTGGAGATGAGGTCTTAAAATGTATGGAAAGGATCTAGAAAGGAATTACCTTTGACTTCAGGATTCCTGCAGAGACCCTGATATATATAATGTCTCACTAAAGCACACTGTGACTACTTCTTTGAGTAGGATTGTAAATCTATCTGAGAAGCAGATTGTTGGGATTTAATGAGTTACTTATTTAGTTATTCTCTATTGCAGCTTCTTTCCCGTTTGCCACTGAACTAACTTAACCAAACACTGACGATTGAAATCAACATGCAACACAATATATAAACGTCATTTATACCACTGTCACTTCAAACTCTGCAGCACTGTCTTGAGAATGACCACAATAATAATCAACTGTCGAAATAAAGCTTAGTAGTATTCGTCCAGCTCGGCGTCTTATTTCAGTTTGTGAGAGCTTTTCAGGATTTGAACTTGCAGGGTTTAATAAATAAATCATATTTTCCCTCTTGTTATTGAACCCATCAGCATATCACGCTACCAGAGTGTCTTCTCTTAAACGCGCTGTCCCTCCTCTGTTTGTCCCCTGCAGCAGTTCATGGAGCTGGAGCCGGAAATGTTGGCCACAGAGACCGTCGTCCCCGTGTACTTCGCCATGGAGGACGACGAGCTGCTGTCCATCTACACCCAGACCCTGACCTCCTCCTCCTCTCAGGGCTCCCTATCGGCCGCCGAAGGTACAAATCACTCCCTTTACACCGGACCTGCTGAAGGGCTTAGATTGTTTGCATTTGTTAGAAAGATCTCCCTCATCCCCGGCTTGAGCTTCAACCTCAGGATCCATGTATCTGTGATCCTCTCCAGAATGGAAGTAGTCATCACATACAGAGCATCAACTAGTTCCTGAACAGTGTCCTTCACATGCTGATATCCAAGAGAGGGAGTTACACAGTCACAAGATGGAGGAATACCGGTTCTTAAGTAATCATACATCCTGTCATCAACAAAATACTGAGTTTTTTTTCTCTGAAAATCTCAAAATTCTGACTTTGTTCTCAAAATCCAGTCTTATTTTCTCCAAATCTCCAAATTCGGTCTTTTTTTCACAAAATCTCAAAGATCTGACGTTTTAACTCAAAATCTCAAAATTCTGAATTTTTCTCAAAATTCTGACTTTTTTTTCTCAGAATCTCAAAAAAGTAGTCATCACATACAGAGCATCAACTAGTTCCTGAGCAGTGTCCTTCACATGCTGATATCCAAGAGAGGGAGTTACCCAGTTTATGTTTATTAAGGATCCCCATTAGCTTTTGCTCTCGACAAAAGCTACTCTTCCTGGGGTCCGACACTTAAAACAATACAACAATAATGCAACAATAATACAGCAACATTTAGGACATAAGTCCTGACATCATTAATAACATTAAAAACATCACCAATATCATCAACAACATGCGATCAAATTAAATTAGGGTTCACAGCTCACAAGGGTACGTGGTCATTAGTAGATGGCCCTTCAGTCTCTTCTTGAAAGAGGCTCTGGACTCTATGTCAGCGAGGTAGTTTGGCAATGAGTTCCATTCCTTTATAGCTCTATAAGACACAGAAGATCTCAGAAGATGTGTCCTGGGGTTTAGGTGCCAGTAGATGGCCTGATGTAGCTCGTCTAGTCTTATGGTCGTGCTCGTCTCTTGTGTAAACTATTTGATCATAAAAATACAGTGGTTTTTTGCTAAATTGGACATTTAAAAAAAAAGTGATAACACGAGATTGCAGACGTTTCTCAACTGGAAGCCATGATAGGCTTCTATGCATAACTCCAATATGAGTGCGCTTCGAACAGTGGAGAGCTAGTCTGGCAGCCTTGTTTTGAGCTATTTGTAATTTCTGTAAATGTGTTTTTGCTGCTGATGACACAGTCACAAGATGGAGGAATAGAAAGCAGTATTCAATGTTTACTTCAGATTAGCTCCAAGTCAGAAATGAGCATGCTTGATGTCTCTCTCTATAGAGGCTGAATCATCATGTTAATCACATAGCTATCATCTGCCTCAAACAGTCCTGATGCTCTTCTAGGTAATCACACATCCTGTCACGTTCACAGCTACAGTCGATACCTTTGTTATCACGTGACTCATGTTAGAAGAATACATTCGGTATTTTCCCAACAGCACTATATACAGTTTTGATCATTTCTAAATATGTTTCCTGTTGATTCCTGCAGTGCTGCTGCACACGGCCACAGCTAACGGCTTCCAGATGGTGACCAGCGGAGCTCAGAGTAAAGCCATCAGCGACTGGGCCATCACCAGCTTAGAGGTGAGAGACTTTATCGTATTCATGGGGAAACTGTGCCTGAATCGGCTGGTTAAAATGTTTTTTAAATGATACTGGTTGTGACGTAAAACATGTGATACCTATGTCTGCTTCAATCATGCCTGTTTTAAGTTGATGGTTAATTGCAATTCCTGTTTCTATTTAGAATGATTTCTCCCTCATAGAAGTGCAGTTGTTTGGCTTTGAAGCTACACATTCAATGATGTTGTTAATCTAAATGGCTGATCATTAAAAAGGTGCAAAGGAGTGTCAAATAATCTGTAGATAGTGTTCTGCAAAAATGATTCACCTCTTGCTTCCTGTAGTTTCTTAGCAGTATTGTGTTCTTATATTTTAATTATTGACGTTAAGATAATAACTTAACTAAGAGAAACCTTCATAAATCCCCCAAGGAAAAATCTGGTATTATAACAGCATAAAGTTAAAAACAAAGAATATAAAATACTTTACACAGGGGATAAGACTAGACATGTCAGTAACAGTATAAATACAAAATAACAAGAAACGGTAAGACACCGAGTAGCTGTATTTGTATATTTACAGAGTGAAGATTATTATGAATGACTGAATACATATATATATACATGTCTATGTGTTGCTGAAAGTGTCAGTGAAGTCTTTATCCTCAGTATTTGTGTTTCTGCGAGACTTTTGTGGAACCTAAAATGTAAAAAGAAGGAAGGTCCGAGCAGTTTTCCGCACACAGGAATAAGCCCTCATGCAGACGGTGGTTTAGTGGTTAGAGCTGTTGACTGGAAGCAGGAAGGACCTCGATTTACCTCATCTGGGTCCTTCCTGTCAGGCCTGACGCTCAAATGTATATACGTTTGCTTCTATGACGAGATCATTATCAATTACAAAGCATCCAAAACACTCATATTTGTTTCTAGATATGGTTCGGCTTCAGTAGTACATTACATGCCTGTATTTAATTGTAGAAAAAGGTGTTTTTTTTGTTCAATGAATGTTCTTATAAAGCCTAATAAAGGTTCTGTCTTCATGCCAAAGCGTTTGGGAAATGAACTAAAGGCTTCTTTGACTTTAAAGCTGTATAATGCATTAGAAATAAACCTGTACATCATGTTAATTGGGGTATTGATAACTTCATTTGATACCACTGAAGGGCAGGGCTCCCGCGGGGCCTTAAAAAGTCTTACATTTGATAATCTGAATTTAAGGCCTTAAAAAGGTCTTAAATATGATTTAGAAGGCCTTAAAAATGATGGGATTTGAAAGGTACTTCTGTGTTTCGATCGCGTCTAAATGTGTTTTGGGGGAAATGTCCGGGCTGCAAAGTAACCAGTGCGGTAAGAGCCTTTCAGTTCCCCCCAACAATCTGTATTGAAATAAATCAACATAGAACCAGTAATCACTAACTTTGTTTCCTCCGGCACCTTATCGGAGAACACCCAGCTAGTAACCTAGCAACCAACCAAGCTTCAGCTAGCGGCAGTCAGAAACTCAGGTATCTTCGAATCTACTTACAAATAAATATATATAATATAAGTGTAAGTTCAACCGTATTTGGTTGGAAAACATCAAATTTAGTGCTTGGTTGAAACCAGTGGAGGGAACGTGTTTGAAGCCCTTTTGCAAAATTAGCGTTTGTTTTGCTAATGTAGCGTTAGCTAGTGCAGCAGCTCCCGCAACAACACCGGGGGACCTCCGGGCGACGTTTGGATCTATGAAGTCAACCCTAAAAACGGTGGTGCTGTGGACGCTAAATACCGTAGCTAAACACCAATCATACAACAGCACGAAGACGGCAGAGCTCTGACTAGCTCTTGTCACTCACACATACACAGACACAGACACACACACACACACACATACACATACACAGACACTTTTTGTCTAACACGCTAACACAGTTCTGTGTACTGTTATGTTCAGTTGTCGTTCTTATGTTGAACGTGAATACATTTACTTTGTAAGTAATTATGGGACGTATTCCTTCTTTCATAGCAATTCTCCTTCATACTTTCTTGCTGTGAAATAGGTCTTAAATTCTATTCAAAGTCTTCTTAAAAAGGTCTTAAAAAGTCTTACATTTGAGTTGGTGAAACCCGCAGGAACCCTGGAAGGGGCTTTACAGTACATAGGACATCCTCTGTGTTATTCCCTTTTAAGAATGAGTGCAAAACAAAGCGAGTGAAGTGTTAAGTCAGGACTTTCTAACTTGATCTGAGGATTACAGATCGACCCACTCTGACTCCGCTCTGTTCCCTTTGTTCCTCTGAGTCTGAGTTTCTGTTTTATTCTCTCCTCTAACGTCTCTGCTTTTATTCCTCAGGGTCGTCTGGCTGGAGTCGGAGGAGAAGATCTTCCCACTATCGTCGTGGTCGCTCACTACGACTCCTTCGGTGTCGCTCCGGTATGTTCACCGCTATCTGTGGGATTTGGTTATAGTCTGTCGTTAACACGGTGTCTCTTTAGAAAAAGCACGGGTTCAGTTCACAATGCATATAAACGAGGGCAGACTGAAAAATAAGATGTTTTTATTGTCCTAGATATTTAAATAAATCCCCTTTATCCAGTAAAAGTATATTCTCCATTGATGGATAGAGTTGCTTGTGTTAATAAAAGGAGAAAGGATGGAGGGAGGGTTCCTCTGGAGCCAGCTCTCATTTCCTTCATCCATAATAATCCTTTCAAATGTATGCAACACTTTATTGAGACCTTTAAGGGTATTTAAAGGTACGAACATATACAGTGGACGTACCTGAACACAACACGTGAAATACACATGAGAGCATGCAAAGAAACAAGCTAGAAGCAACATCGGAGAATATAAATCCGTGGGATATAAATCACAAGATTTACTTTAAGGTCATAATCTCACCGATTCCAAT